>NW_017295562.1:433367-471405 GCF_001594075.2 Trachymyrmex cornetzi
TTTATTATTTTGAAGAGGTGAAAAAACGAAGAGATTTGAAGTGACCCTTGATGGTATGGATGAGGCACCAAATTGTAGATGGTATGGTAAGGGTTAAATTTATTCTGTAGTTTTTATAGATGTAATACCATGTTTTTCAAGATGGCCGAGGCGGATGTTTGTTCACTTCAGTCCGAATTAATTATCTTAAAATTGTAAAATAAGGCTTTACTAATAAAAACAATTCAATATTAAAGAGCATAAAAAGCTGTCACGTCCGGTTTTTAAAATTCGCCGGACGCGGAGTGCGCGTTCGATTCTCCGCTATACAGACTAGAGTATATGCCTGCGTCTAGTTTACTCTATCAAGATGCTCTAGTCACCCTCGAGTGGTCGGCGGACGGATACCGAAAAAGGTTCCGTTGACGAGCGACGAGGGAAGGTGAGAGGGTTGAACGGCGGGGAACTTGATGTGAGTCTTTACGCCCCGTTCGAAAGACGGCCGGAGCTCGGCGTGAGCTGCACGGCGACCAATGATAGGACGTCCTCGCAGCGCTGCAGACGCTCGCTCGGACGGAAAATTTTATGAAGGATGGAACCCATACCCGCTTAGAGTACGGTTCAAGGTTGGGAGTCGTCACTTCCCAGACAGCCATCTACGTTCTGACAACGTTAGAACAATATCGCAAACGTATGTTGAATACGTCGTCAAGATATTCGAGACGCGTTCTGTGATGTACAGAATATTTCTTCAGAATCTACTATGTCCGCGATTTCTCATCCCGTAGACTTTGCAGGGAGCTCCTAGTGATGTACCGTACTAGTAATTTGATCCATAAACAATAAGCACGAGTCAGACTCCTTACCACGAGTCTCACTTACCAAATTCCTTACCACGAGTCTCACTCGTGGTTGTAGGCCAAAGGGTTAAACCTAAAGGTGTCAAAAAAATGGCATTTTTTTGAAATAAAATATCTAAAAAACATGACGTAATAGAGCAATTTTATTTACAAATTTGTTTTCAACGACTAAAAAAATCTATAAAAATCACATGATCCGATTTGTGGTTTAGAAAAAAAGTTTAAATTTGTCGTACAGTATTATCAAATATTAAAGAAGTGTTACAGTCTAAAAAAATAAATAAGACCTTATGTCTATATTATTATATTAACAAACACATAAATTATTTTAATTGCATCCATTTGTCGTTAACTAATCTAAAAAAAACTCTATCGCAAGATAACTTTCTACTACTTTTATTATTCAATTCAACTAGTTGGATATGGCATAGCATTCCATAAAGGATGGCTTCCATCACCCTTTTTCATCGCGATGATCTTCACGAGCTCCTGCGACGATTCTTTGAGATCATACGCCCACCCGATTTTTGCAAAAAAATTGATGAAATCTGTAGTTATAGAATTGTATAACTCGGAAGTCCTATAGTCCCACGGAAAGACATGATGATAATTGTGCAATCCTTCACCGACCGTAATAAAGTTAATCCATTGATTATTCGTCGGATTTATGTGCCTGCCATTTAAAAAATGAAATAAAATTATTCTTGGGTGATAGCGAAAGCATTAGATTTCTTTTGATTAAATTTATATATGAAAATAATTTTGATATTAATTATATGCTTACGCATCATACGGCCTTGAGCCCCAAATATGAGCCACACTATTGACGCACCATATGAAATTTAAAAGGAGAACATAACGAAGAATAATCTGTGACACGAAAGCTCTATACCAAGTCTCATTCCATCCATACACAGGCAACATTACCGGAAGCAGAAAAGCGAAGATAAATTTTAATACCAAGAAATATCTGCAAAAAAACAGAAATAAATTACGATATATAATTTTTATTACATTTTTATATGTATTGCATAAAAAAATTTCGGTAAAAAAACTTTTTAGAGAAGATTCTAAAATTGAGAAAGAAATTGGAATAATAAATACACTTTTGACTCAACTTCTGTGTCTTTGTTATTTGACGAAATTTTAGCTAACAGCATCGAATTTCGCGCCTCAAAAACTGTAAGAAATGATGTCGATTTTGCACAATCACAGAAAAGGCTAGCTTTTTTGTAACGTTCTTCTTTTCTTTTGTCTTTTCCGGGGTAAAATCACTTCGCATAATTAATTCTTTGCACAAACTTACTTGACACTGAATACAACAATAGGATCAGCCAATATATCACTCATATCGACATCACGACCCTTTCGAATCACATCTGGATGTTTCTTCATCATCAACCAACCCACATGAGAGAAAAAAAATCCTCGGTTACTATTATGTGGATCCGCATCCGTATCCGTATATTTGTGGTGCACTCGATGATCTCGCACCCATTCGAAAATGTCATTCTAAAAGAATACAATTGTAAAGAAAAATTCTTCCGTCTTACAACGCATAAAACGTAATTATAAACGTTTATCTACCATGCCTGTTGTAGCATAAAAAATGACAAGTATGATTTTAAGCTGCCATTTTGCCTTATAAGCTTTATGGGTCCATAAACGATGAGCACCGGCAGTGACGCCTATTCCTCCTATTAAAATCATGCCATATACTTGAAACAAAAAAAGTCGGCGCAATTAGAACATTAGAAATGCTTTAAAATTGTGAATAATAATCCGTATTTCTTAAGAGCACTATGTAAGTAGCATTGATTTGACAATTCAAGATAATTTATGACACAATCGATATTGTACAATAGAAATGAGAAATTTTAAACAGCAATTTACTGATCTATTGTTAAGCTTCTATTGCGTGCTCTCTTTAATCGCGTAAGTCTAATCAATTGGCTTTCAATCAGCTGTCGTTGATGTCAGAAAGCGTTAAAAACGACTATGGCGTTTTTTATAAACATGCAATCGATTTTAATTAAATCATTAACAGATTAAATTTTACTTTTTTATTATGTAGTTTTTCTATAAAGTCAAAGAATTAAATTAACAAAAGAATTTTACAAAGAATACTTACTCCAAGCGGTCGTCTTCAGATTTTCGAAAATTTTAAAAGTAAAAAAGACATATACGAAGCATAAGTGGAGAAAACTAATAGGTACGATGTTCATCCATTTCAGCTCCGTCTTGAAGCCTTCAGTTCTTATATAACTCTCGCTTCTGGTTTGCATGTCATTTTCATCATCTATTGTCTTTTCAATAATCGAAGATTCCTCTTTTTGAAAATTTTTTTCCGTAAGTATTTTTGAATCTATGCTTAAAATATTTGGCGCCATCTTTATTTTCGGATTACTGGATCGAGAATCCACAAAATCTGCTTCACGCTATTAACTAATTAATTAAATAGCAGGTTATCATTTTTGATTTTCACCAATAAAAAATTGATTAAATTACGATTAAATTCATTGTTCATACAAAATAAAGAATGATACATTGTAATTCTCGTTAATAAAATATAGTATCCAAAATAATTTGTTCTTCTACATTCATAATTTTTTATAAAATGTATTCTATCCTTTCAAACTGCCCAAATGACGGTTTGTTTGTACTTACAATATAATTAATATTTTTAATAAATTAATTATTGTAGCAATTATCCATAAATTACCAATCAAGCAATTATTGTTGCTTATTGAAATAACTAATTATAAATTTACAATAAATTTAGAATTTTACTTTCTAATATCACACATTAGCAAGTAAAATTCTAATTTAAAAAGAAAAGGCTTAAATATTTATATCTTCTTTTTTAACACATTTATACAATTCGTGGGAAATATTTATATTTATATAACAATTTGCACATTTTAAATAAACACACACAGATTTTATAAGAAAATTGTATCTATTTGTAAAATATTTTTATCTAATTCGCAATAAAGACAAAACACTCATACCGTTTATCCGACTTTAATCGGTAGTTCTTAATTATATATGCGAATCATGGCAACTGAATTGCTTTCTCAGGTTGCAATCCTATGCAATTTTATAAATTGTACTGTCAGCACATTACTCCATTTAAAACACTTGAATGCGCATTTGTGCTAATTAATGCAAGTAATTATATGAGGATACAGTAACCTAATACGCTCTTATTATTAGCATCTTAACAATATAATATTGTATTGTTATATTAATAATATACGCAAAACACTTATTTCTATAATTATTGTAAATTATAATAAAAAATCACGATTAGTTTCACATACAAGAGGAACAATTAGGTTTTTTAATTATTTTATACCGTAATTACGTACTTAAGTTGATAGAGCAATGAGGCAAAATTGCTGTGTTGTATATAGAGAATTTATATTTTAAAATATTATAGTATATATATATTATATATATATATTTATAACCATTATTTTGAAATAGTATATATTATATTTGACTTCTTTTTAAAAATTTACATTTTATGTGCAATATTGCAAACGAAAACAATATCTTTCTGGTATTGGATTTTGATAGTTGATACAATCAGTATGACTGAATCAGAAATTCAAAGAATTATTTAATGCAAATTTAGAATAACTTTTTAAAATTTCAATTTTGTACGATATTTTTAGTCACCTATTGCTCCCTAAAAATATAAATAAAATAGTAAAAGAAAACGCAGCATTTGTGCAAATGTGTATACACTGAAAAAAATAATTGTTAACTTGACTAAATACGTTTAGTTCATAGTGATTATTTAGTTGAAGTATATTTAAAGTAAATAACCTGTTTGAATTAACAAATTTTTGCTCGATAGCCCATTTAGTGCTTTGCCTTTATTGCGAATTAGATAACAATGTTCTACAAATAGATACCGCTGTGTAATGACCGCTGCATTATTGTTACAAAATTGAAATTTTCTTTTATTAATACGAAAAGGACAATATTTATAGAATTTTTTAATTTTTGTATCCTATGTAAAATATACCTTTTAATATAAATCAAAATTTATTTAATATTTGAATTTGACATGATGAAACTTGATCTATTCAAAAACTGTGTACAATAAAGATAAAGTATTCTACAAGCCTTTCTTTTCTTGTTAATGAATTATGTACAAATTTTAATATTCCTATTTTGGTTATTCTTCTTTTCCTATGAGACCACTGTTAATGGCGAATGGGCGGCTGATTAAAATGATTTGAAGATATTTAGGTACGAAGGCTTATCTATTCCTATTTATCTTCGAAGATTATGAATTGATATGGCTTTCCAAAAGAAATTAATACTCAGTACGTATTCGGTCACATAATAGTACACACTACATGAATCGTGATTAGAGATCACTATAAAAAATTATTTAATATAATGTTTAATAAATTATGTATAATATACAAAAAGTATAGTTAAAAAGAAAAGCTAATATTAACATTATGGAATAATCTGTCAAAGAATTAATAAGACTCCCAAATTTAAAAAACAGTAATTAGAAACAAGCAGTAGTAAGTATCAAACGCAGTCTTCGCGATAAGTAAAATAAAATGATTGATACAATTAAAATTAATAACGTTTTGGTTCAATTTTGAGCCATCTTCAACAGTTTTATAATAATATTTTTCAACGCACACGACAAGGACGATTCCAGATCTTCAAGTTGAGTAAGTGTCACAGTAGATTGGTAAGTTGATTAATAGAATAATTCATACCTTCACTATTATACACACTTAGATATAGACAAATCTTGAATTTCCGAAAAATAAAAAAGCAATGTTAATAAAAATTATATTTATTTAAATTTATATACATAAAACAATAAAATTACATAAATAAATTTATAGTAAAAACACTCAATTAAATAAATTCAAATATATAATAGACAAGAGGCTAAGAGCAATAGCGGGTTATTAGTTGCTATCATTTAATAGTTCTTAAAATTACATAACAGACGTTTCAACCTTACACAAGGTCATTTTTAATGCAAGATAAATAAATTCTAATAACGAATTAAAATTGTTACTTAAGAACGTTTAACAAAAGAGACGCATACTAATTGATATTAACTAACGCAGATATAAATTTTACAATTACATGGATTTACACGTTTACATATATGCCTTTAGAAATCTGATTCTAATCCTAACTAAAATATTTCGTCTGGATAATTTTATAAAAGTTTGAAGTAAAAGGCATGTGTGGAAACCGAAATTCTGTCTTATAAAATTAAAAAACCCCTTGTCTATTATATATTTAAATTTATTTAATTGATTGTCTTTACTACAAATTAGTAATATTAAATTATAAATTTATTTTTTATTAATTTTTAAAATTAGTATTGTTTTCATACAAACCTTGTGTATATTTATAGATTTAGTCTTTACAGTTCTATATCTTAATAAATATCATGTTGTTTTATTTCTTAAAATTACGTACATTCAACAGTGCGCAGTTCGATAAAAAGTTTTTTCAAAAAGTTCAATATTTTTTAAAAACAGTATAAAAATTTATTTCCGAAATGCTTTTTTAAAAAATTTCTTATGATTTTTCTTGACTGAATTACGCGTCATTGAAGCTGAACCTCATAGCTCACAACCAACCAAATTAAAATTCGGTGAAATACCGTCGTAAAAAATTAAAGAAGTATTTTGAAGCTCGAAGCTTTAACAAGCTTCTGATCGTTTTTAAATTTAATTTTACAGAATTAAGAAGTTAAAATTTTTTGTGATGATTTTTTACCAAATTTCACTGTTAGTTATTTAGCACATTAATGTATGTTAAATGTACGTAATTTTAAGAAATACAACAACGTGATATTTATTAAGATACAGAACTATAAAGACCAAATTTTTTTGAAAAGCAGTCAAAAGTATGCTAAAATATAAATTTCAAGCTTTAAAATGCTTTTTTATTTTTTTTTATCTGCGATGATTTTTTACCGAATTACAATGACCTGAATATTATGCAATTTTAAGTTCCATGTCAGGAAACTTTTCAACGGTAGTGTATATTTATAGATTATGTTTTCGGCATGTCTTTTTTATTAGTATTTTTTATTAGAAATCTCTTTATTAGTATTTTTTTATTTCTTAAATTGCTAATTAATTTTCTATTACTATATTACGTAATTTTATTGAGATTTTCTCCGTATTTTGAGTCAATGCATTTAAGCAGTTTACTCGGGGATCGGAGATTAGGTTGTGCGGTTAATAATGTTCACTGGGAAGTATTGGATGGTTTTTCGGTAGGGTAATTTTGAATCCGGTGCCAAAAAGGTTACGAAGCTTATAGGCGAATCTACGTGGATCGGCTTTTCGGATGTTCTTATAATTTGGGAACGTAAGATTGATCTTTAATCGGTTGAGAGTATATACGCGTTCGCGGGGTGAATCTACTGGTTTGCTTTGATTTAATAAGTGCGCTAGTTTTTCGAAATATGGGAAAGGATCGTGATTTGAAATGAGAGCTGATTTTATTTGAAACCTTAATCTCTTCTCTCGCTGTCTTCGTCCGCCTTTAGTAGGCATGGAAATAATGCAAAATTATTAATATCCAAAAGAATTGCTGTAAGACGGGGGCCACGCTATTGGCAGCGACAATCGTAACAGTCTTCTGGATATAAGATAGTTATGAATATCCTGAGAATGCTATAAGACGGGGGCCACGCTATTGGCAGCGACAGTCGCAACAATCCCTCGGATACTCATATATATGTACTTGAATATATGTAATTGAGTGAGACGCAGAGCAGAGATTTAGGTTCCAGCGATTTGATGTATATAATATTTTCGTTTAATAATAAAAAGAAAAATATAAGAGTGAAACAGAACAATAAAAAGGAAAATATGGAGTGTATTTCTGAGGAAGCGCGAGGATAGTTCTCACTTTGATCAAGTTGATTTCTGACCAAAACTGTATGTAAGAATGAAATAAAATACTAAACTGAATAAAAGAATTAACTGTCTTGAACTGAATTGAATTGAATGTATAAAAGAATAACTGTCTTGAACTGAACTGAATTGAAGAATAGAATTAACTGCGTATGTAACTAAACTAAACTGAATTAACTGCGTCTCGACTGCTTTTGAGAGCTCCTTTTATATTTTGGAAATGAATGTGGGAGTGTTCTTTCAGGACCAATCAACACTCCTCAAAATTTGGTAGAACCTATACTTGCGCTTGGTTCCTTAAGATAAGGTAGCACGGCTCCGCGTAAGCCCTACTCCCCACTCTACAGGTTTAATCTTAATAGTTGAGAGTTTTAATTTATAATAAAAATTCGGTTTTCCTTAACTAACATCCTTATGCGAGGCGAATCTATTACATTCTAAATTATATATCTAAAATTAGTTTAATTTTATTAGAAGAAAAAAGAAAAAAGGAAGAAAAAGATATTCGTCCTCGCATTCAGGAAGATTTCTATTTTGTTATTAATTGCTTAATTATTAAACACAAATATAACATACATTGTCACTAATAGACTGTTAATATACGCTTTTATTTATTATTTAATAGAAATGCTTCTTTAAAAAGGATCGTAGAATATTCTTATACATTCTTTAGAGTAGATAATCTGTGTGACTCATAAAGGTACATAATGATCTATCTGTTGGTTTGAATGTTTAAATAAAGAAAAATATATACCCCCCTATAAAAGAGAAACAGAATTTTCGGTTTCGAAATAAAGATAAAATAGGGACGAAATATCAAGACCACGCAATATTAACCTAGAGATAAAATAAAAATAAGGTATGAATCATATATTTATAATAACGAAAGAGAGAATTTTGTCGGGATGTAACATACTAATTCAGAATAGCTCGCAAAAATTATGCATATTTTTATTCATATTTTTGCATTGCTTATTGTGCATAATATACCAATAAATATGCATAGGCTTGTTTAAAAGCTAAATAATCAAGCACCAAGATGACTGCTTAAAATATGATTTTTGCAAAAAGTTATGACGCGCGATATTGAAGATTATTGTAAAAAAAGTCAAGTTCGTACAAGATAAAATCAGATTAAAGATCAAGGTAAACATTTAATTTTGACCTAAGAAACGAGTAAAAAACAAAGCGAGTTATGGTAATGAATAATGATTTAGTGTCGAATAAAGACTGCAGCGCACACTCTTGCATAACGCATAATGCATAGTGCATAGAGGAAATTAACAAATCGAAATTCTTCTTTTCTACAGAATGGGAGGAAAGGAAAGCTTCTTATTAGTTGATTCGCTTATGCACTATGCGTTATGCGTTATGCAAAAGTCTGTGCTGCGGTCATAATTGTCAAAAAGTAACAGAACATTACAACTACATAAAGTCTTTCAACAATATCAAGGTTGAGTAGATAAACTTAAATGTTACAGTGCAAGCACAGAAGTCAAAAGAATCAAATTAATAAATAATTAAAAACAGAGAATTATTTGAAAGGCATAAACCACAATGCAAGATGTTAGCCGCTATTATTTTATATTTCAATCGAATTACATTAATATTTCAATTGACTTCACTTAAATAAACGTTTTGGTCTTAAATTAGACCATCTTCAGCATTAAAATATTTTTCCCTACGTATATACATATATTCGAAAAACACGCAATTTTGAATTTAATAGACGTTTTATCTTATAAAATTAATCACACCAAAACGCTCATTTAAACTAAATAAATTTTCTCAGGAGAATTAAATAAAAAGTGTAAGTAGTCCAAATTTTGTTTCGTCTTATGCTCCAGAAGAATTTGTTAATATTACGCTTAATGAGATCATCCACGATTCGTCTTTAATTATTACACACAAAGTTTCCTGATTCTAATAACATGAATGTTATTGATTGATTATAATAATTTAATTTAAAGAACAATAAATAATATAATATCTGTGTTACAATGAACTTCCAATAATATTCTCAAGACGTGGATAACTCCTTTGAATTGTGTATATTTATAGATATGTGTATATATAAATATCACAATTCAACTAGTGAAGACATTATGTTCCCCTCTAATCATAACAGACGCTTTATAAACAATTAAACGTAGAGAAGACAATAGAGAAGGTACATCAAGAGTTATGTGGGAGAAGTAATATTAAGTAGAGAAAAGTATGCCTCTGATAATTGTTCAATATCATTTTGTTTGTTTATACCATTAATTTGTTTTTTTATAAATATCATTTCAGACGTAAGTCTCTTATGGAAAAATGGTTCTGTATCTAATATTTGAATATTCTCCCAGTTAAATTTGTGACCATATTCAAGCTGATGTTCTGATATTACAGTACGCGAATCTTTTAATTTTCTAATATTAGCCATATGTTCTTTTATCCTCGTTTTAACTTTCCTTTTTGTTTGACCAGCATACGAAGAGTCACAATCGAGACAGCTTATTTTATATACAACGTCACATTGCTCCATTTTCTCTAATTTATCTTTATCTAATTTAATAACCGAATTCAAGGTATTCATAGGTTTATACCTTACTTTAAAGTTATTCTTCTCCACAATAGTTTTAAATTTTTCAGAGATTTCGTTTATATATGGTATTGTAAAGTATTTTTTTATATTATTGTTATCATTAGAATCATTATTATTAATAGTGTCATTTACATATACATTCTTTTTCCTCGATAACATTTTTATTCTATTATTAATTGTAGAGAAAATTATGTCCAGCGGGTAACCATTAGAGAGTAAAACGTTGATCATAGATTCAATATTTTTATTGTGATTCTGGATGTGACAGAAAAAGAATTCTATCTAGCTGACCGATTTCTCTTCTTTTATATTCTATTGGGTGGTTAGATTTGTAATTAAAATAACGTCTCGAATTCGTAAGTTTCTTATAATTGTCAAATTTTATCTGACCCTCTTCCACTTTCAAACTTACATCAAGAAAATTTATTAGTTGTTTAATAAATAATTAAATAATTAAAAATTAATAAAAGATTAATAGACAAAAAATTAAGAATTAAATTGCAGAAGCATCGCAAAGAAAGCAATAAAAAACTATATCAAAACACACATATGTGACTAAATATAAACATAAATAAAAAAGTTATAACAATAAAATAAAATATCGTCTTGAAGTCAAAATTAGAATATAAAATTGTTGTATAGTCGACAGTTAAAAACTGTCTAAAGATTTTTCGTTTGGAATCGAATTTTTTATAGAAGCTCTTAAATCCTCTCTATCTATTTTTTTTCCATCGACACACCTAGCTATTAACGTCAAAATTTCTTATTCCTCTCTCGCCATTAAAGATTCATTATGTTGTCGACGTTCGTACATTGACGTGGCAGTCGAACGATGAATTAAGGATTTGACAAGCCTTAACAAGAGCTGACATTTCACGATAGCTGTATGCAATGCTTACATTCTTGTGAAATCGCTTGTTATCAGTAGTAAATTAACTAGCAATACAGTTCTGTCAAAATCGTCTCTCGATGTATTGTAACATTGAAGTCCAATAATAACGAATCGTGAATCATCATTTTTATAGTTATCAAAACCAATACGACAAAGAACGACCTCTCAATTTCTTGATTTTATAAAATAATATCCCTATCAACGTTTTTAGATTTATGTAATGTTGCCAATTACGCGCAGAATCAAAATTGATGTTGGAGAAGCAAAGTTGTTGCTGGTGATGTTAATGGCGATTCACGTTGTCGCCGAACCTTGTATTTTCACATCGCCGTTGACGCTACAATTGTTACTGGAATATGCGGAATGGCGATCTTGGGATCAAGTTGTGGTCTTCGATAATATCAGTCCGTTTAGTAAGTGTTTTCAAATTAGCTAAATTGAAAGGAAGAAGAACAATTCCTTGCAAATTTCCCGCATCTTTCGTTGCAAATGATATATATATTAAATAAATATCTATGTTGTTTACATTGAATGTTTCATTTCATATAAAATATAATGTATTAAATACGTAATTAAAGCAATGGATGCAAAATATTCAAATCGAAGTACGTATGTAATATATAGCAGATATACTGTAAATATTTAAATGCATGCGAATATACAAGGTGTATATGTCCACAATTCATGACCGATATTTTAATAACATATTTCTGACTTAAAGATAAGACAAATCCTAATGTATTAAAATTTCGATCACGAATTATGGGACACCTTGTATATTCATTGTGAGACATCTTATATATTAAACACATAATTGATGCATATTTAATAGATTGTAATAATATGTCATAAAATAGTGTACCATAGTAGCATTATAAATATTTAAAAAAATCACAAACGCACAATTTTGATGTGCGTTTCTATGTGCGTAGTTATTATCTGAATTTATAAGAACAAACAAATTTAATAATATTAAAGTATCATATTAGACCACGATGTGAATACACAACAGTCAAGAAATAAAGGCTTATTTCGGTCAAGCTTGGAAATGCTGATCGAAACAATTTCGTGTAAAACGAATTTAGGTTAAATAGTAAAAAATAATTTAAATTAAATTAAATAGTAAGTCAAAAGTAAGTTTTTATTTTATAACATATTTTAATTTCTATACAGTTGAATGTAATTGCTTAAATTGCTGTACAATTAATGCATATCAGATTTTTTTATAGGTTATAAAACGTACGCGTATTTTAAACGCGTATTTGCATTATTAAAGATACGTATTAGATACATAATTTACATTTAATAAATATATATCGCATATATGTATAATGTCATATGTATTTGATATGTAATGTAAATTATCCTAAGTAGCAAGGTGTCGTCATTTAACGTCATTAATTAGTCATTCTTATGACGAATCTAGGTATACGGTTCCTGAGACGAAGTAAAAATTACAAAAATGATCAAATTTGCTAGGTGTTGAAGTTATAAATATTCTTTCTCTCTAAATTAAAGTAAATTCAATTACTTTTGTAATTTCCACTACATTTTAAGAATCATAATAAGCTCCTTGACGTCTAAACATCGTAAAAATGACATGAATTCTTATATTTCTTATATCACTCGCACAAAGTCATAAACTGACATAAAAAATACATCATATTATTTTCGTATTATTAATGGAATAAATGTATGACGTTATTAATTGATCACTAATAATGTTACTAATATGTCGACAATTGGCCATTTATTCGACATCATAAACAAATGTCGTCATTAATTGGTCAAAAAGATGACGTCATTATTATATCTTAAATAGTTCACATGACGTCAATAATTTAAAATGATTAACTATCGACGTCAAAATAACGACAGCTTGCTACCTGGAACGTATCTATAGACCGGACATTCATCGGTATTAAACATGTATCTAATGGGAGGATCCCGTTTGCCTACAATCCCGATTGCACACACCACTCATATCAGCTGGTGCCTAGTAATTTTTCACTGTTTTACCAATGAGAATATTTTATTTTTAAATTGGTCAATTAGCGACGCATGTGTGCAACGTGCAATGTGTGCAATCGGAGCCTTCCCGTATATATCTAATACATGATTCATATGCATTGCTACGTATCTGTTATATAACATTAGAAATTTTATGTATCTGCTACTTATCTGAAATCTAAAATGCTATGCAGATTATTATTGAATTTATTTCTAACTAACTAAAGCGAATTTATAATAGCTCCTTTTATCTCGTAAATTAATATATTTTATAATTTTGCTGATATACACATAATAAAAAGAAAGTTTTAACTCGAAAAATTTATTTATAAAAGAACTATTTTTAAAGAAAATATAAACAAAAAGGTACTCTGACAAAATTTCCGTTATATTAAAAAATAATTTATAAGAAATGCACTGGAATTATAAAATTTAATCGAACATCGAGAGTACATTTACAGTACATTTACTAGATGTACATTTACTAAAACGAATGCAGGTTGTGCTCTTAATTATGCTCGGCCGTTGATCGAGTGCTTCGGTGAAAAGGGCATCAGTGTGTCTCTACAATCAGCAACGAACCCGAAAGTACCGGATGCTCTTACGATTAAAACACATCGCGTCGGCTCGATCGTCCTCTTGGATGGACTCAATCTAACATCACCTGATAATATTATCCAAGTGGTATGATTTCAATTTCTGAGAAAAGAAATATAAAATCACAAATTTAAATTAAATTAATATGTAGAGATAAATAAGGCCAATAAGAAGCAATATTCAAGAAATAAAGCCAACAAGAAGCAATATTTACTTCACGAATAATGAACTGAATCAATTAGTGTAAAGAAAATGCATAGTTTCTTGCTTATTACAATAATTATAGTTGCATTAATTATGAGATGCATAGTTTTTTAAGTAAGCAATTTGTGTGTTTTTTTTACCCTACTTGATTAAATTCATTATTCGGTGCATAAAAGTATTAAGGTACGATTATCAAACAATTTATAGTTTATGAGATATTTAATATCAATATATATGTGTCAGAATAAAGTATAAAATAATTCAAAACCTATCTCAATTTTTCCATATCTCTACCTTAATACTTTTACATGTAGAATAATTAGAGGAATTATATTATGTAAATAAAATCATATAATAAATATAATTACATCTAAAAAAGTGGGGTGAGCTTCATATCTAAGGATGGCCTCCATCTAAAAAAAAACAACATAACTAAAATATGTTTCCAGCACCAAATCGTTCCACTTTTATCTGAAATATTTTTACATATTATCAAAAATAAGTAAACTATTCAAGGTCTTCAAATTAAGCGAATTACCCTGTATAATGTTCTTTTAACTTTCTAAATACTGCAAGAAAATATATCGCGTGTTATGTTATCAAAGAAGGGTCTCGCGGGAATTCTTATTTTCCTAATTCGTAATAGACTTCAGTATACCGTATGAAGATAACAATTCGATAATTATAGATCGTATCTCTACTTTATCATATAAGAAAATTAATCAATTCCAACAAATTTTTCTTTTTTATTACAATAATTACTTTGCGAATAATAATCAATAATCGCCTATTTTTTTATTTTCTTTCTTTTAATTATATGTACATACAGTAGTAATACACAATTTTTCTGCCAAAAATCAATTGCAAATTTTATAAAAAATGTGATTTCTTCCTCATACTTTCGGCACACTCGCATGACTTATTTTTCAATTAAATTAAATAAATTTTAAAAGTATATTTTAAAGCTTACATACACGGAAAAAACAATTTCGGTTGAATAACAAAATATGCTTTGTTTATGCAAATTTGGTGGAAGCAAACAGAATTTCTGGTTAAAGTGAATATTTCGACAGGCCTCCCAGAAATTCTTGTTCAACTATTATATCTCCTGGCTTATGGTGACCACAAGAAAAAATGATTTCACCATCGACACCGTTCTTCGACATCTAAATGTCGGCATCGACAGCGACGTGATCGTAGCTACCTCGCCACTACAAAATGACGCTGCCGCTTGGATATATGCTCAAAAATATCGAGATAAGTAAGGTTGCATATTTTGAGAATGGAATGAAAATGTTATTATCATAATCGTACATACTTTAAAGGATAGAAGTAAAACTTATTCAAAGAATTGATAAAATAAGACGTTTAACAAAGATTAATAAAATAAGACATTTGTTTTTTATATTGTACATGACGCTTAAAAGAACCATTTATCTTTACATATATGAAGTTCCATTAATTTAAATACATAATCCTACTAATGAACTTGACAAATATAAAGTCTCTTATTTTCATTTGTCGAACAGAAATAGAGATGTAAAATAGAAATATAAAGATAAAAAAATGAAAATTAAAATAAAGAAATAGAATATTTTTATAAGATTGCGCGTTGTTTAATTTCTATGTTATCAAGATTGTGGTTGCCACCTTTATGGGTTTTCGATGAGAGACTTCAGCTTTTTGACCAAATTTCCAACTCTTTTTAATCATACAAAATTTTGGTGACCCTTTATTAAGTGCACTCGTCAATTTTTTTCCTGTTTTTAGAATAATATCACTAAAAGCACAAGGCAGAAAGAACAAGTTTGATGACTTCTTTTCAGGAAAGGCACTACAATATAGTCATAATAATCGATCTCCGGGAGAGTCATGTCTAACGATCTTTTTTACAGGCTTTTTACAATAAGCCATTATCTAAACTTTAAGTCGTGAGCTGTAAGAAATTAATCAATTATAGTTGATTATTCTTCTCACTATGATTGGTTGATTTTTATGACTTATAAATTAAAATTTAGATAATGGCTTATTGTAGAAAGCCTCTTAGAAAAAGCACTACAAGAAAGTTGGAGTTCCGACAATTTTAATAGTAGTTGTCAATCTCTGGCAGGATAATGGAATCTTTAATTGAAGAGTTATCAGTTTCCAGCAGAATGCTAGTCGAAGGGTGGCAACCGTGATGAAGATAGTAATAATCTAAATTAGATACAGAAATAGGGAGCCTTTTTCCACAGAATTTGTCAGTCCCTTCAGCGATATGGCGATCGCTTTGAATTCACGGGACCGCCACCGGAACGACGTAACGTCGAAAACGCCACGACCAATTTGAGCTATACCACTGAGGAGAATCGCACAGTGTCGTTCTACTTGATGCACATCTACAAAATACGTCACTCCGACAATACGAGTCTAATTGTCCGCTATCTCGGTTTCTGGAATCCAGAATCTCACACTCTCAAACTGCCGATGAGCGTGAAATTCAGAAGCGATTTCAACGGTCTTCCCATTGTCTTTGGAGTATTGAACGGAACCAGCGATGGGCAGACAGACATTATCGAATCAGAGGCCACTGCCAACGATATTGCACCCCTTTTGGACTTTGCTACCATTGTCACCAATAGTGTGAATGCCAGGTTAAAAATCATCCTCTGTACCAAATTTAATTGGATGCATTTACTACGACATTAAAGTCACATACACAAATTGACATAAAAATAGTGTCATTAATGCAGCAATTTACTTTTTAAAATGATAAATACTCAATTACGGATGTCTTGGCAACGCCAATCAACAATTCATACACAGATAAAAAGATTATTCTTAAATCAACCATAATATATTCATATATAAGCAAAAATATTATAATCTTGCTTCAAAGATATCAATCTTGATTTAATTTGTATTGATATAAGATTTTTAATTGAACAAGTCATGAATTAAGTGCAAAATAATACTTGCGTCAAAACAAATTTAATCAAATCAAGATTGATATCTTTGAAGCAAGATTATTTTTGCTTATATATTATGGTTGATTTAAGAACAGTCTTTTTTCTGTGTATATATTGTAAAGCATGTCCCTTAATCCTTGAGAAAGTTACCTCAAAAATTAGATTTCTCAGAATACACACATACGCATGTTACATATAAAATAATAAAAATTCTATAAAAAATGTTTCCACAAAAAATAAAATAAATCTTTGGAAAGAAATAAAAATAAAATGATTCTGAAAAATGTATTACAAAGAAAAAGCTAGAAATGAATATGACTTATTTTGGATTTTTATAGCATCGAGCTGGTGCCGCACGAAAAGCTAGGTACGTTAGCTAATAAAGAATGGAGCCATCTTCTCGGTGATGTTGTAACTGGCACCGTCGACATCGGTTTAGGATATATAACGGCGAATGACGAAGAGCGTTGGACGGAAATGACATTTAGTCATCCTTTGATACGTTACATGTCGGTATAAAAATATTTTAATAAATATAACTTCAAAGAAGTGAAAATTAATGAGTAAAACTAGACGAGAAAATACTAATTTGTGCACATTATACATTCCACATAATCATATCATTACTTCAGTATTAATATACATTATGAGATGAAATAAAAAAGTTTGCTTTAAATGTAAATACTAAGAATTTACATTTGCATTTTACGTTATTTAAATTAATGCAAAGTAATATTTTAAACATTCAAAATCAGTTTTTTAAAATTAATATCTGTGTTTTTGTTTGAATAATGTGAAGTGAAGAGCGTAGTACAAAAAATTAAAATGTTTGAAAAATATAGCACAAAAACTCTTCTAATTATTTAAAATAAGAATACTTATCGACCGTAGATCAATACCAACAACACAATAATTAAACGGCTTCATCCACGTACACAAACTGAATTTAGTGCAGGATCATACAATAATCCATATTTATTATAATTTATAATACAACCAAACGTTTTGGTCTGTCATCAGACCATTCTCAATAGTGTTACATACAATTCATTAAAAATTTCGCAATAAATTTGAATTTTTATAGACCACAATCACTCAAGATGTCATTATACATATCGCTGTCAACAATAATTAAGATGTAATTTGTAATGGTAATAGTGCGTCGAGTTATTATGATGAAAAAAGATTATTACTAAGGAGTATATAATTATTAATCACACTTATAATGTAAGTAGTTGTATAATGATTAATTTAAAATAGAATATAAAAATGTAATTTAGAATAACAATTTTTTAATGGTTAGAGCATACTTGTTGTCATGTGAAGCTGAGGATGAAAATCATTTTAACCGATATGACATACTATGTTTTCCATGGTTTATGCAGTTGACGAAAATCATGATACTTTGAAAATTACATCTTAATTATTGTTGACAGCGATATGTATAATGACATCTTGAGTGATTGTGGTCTGTAAAAATTCAAATTTATTGCAAAATTTTTAATGAATTGTATGTAACACTATTGAGAATGGTCTGATGACAGACCGAAACGTTTGGTTGTATTATAAATTATAATAAATATGGATTATTGTATGATCCTGCACTAAATTTAGTTTGTGTACGTGGATGAAGCCGTTTAATTATTGTGTTGTTAATTATTTAAAATTTCCTAAATATAACTATTTTTTCTTCTACATGGTAATGTAAGATAATATTTTACACAGGAGAAATATTTATTATCATCCGTTAGAAACCGGCACGATGAGGGATATATTTTTGCAACCGTTCGATAATCGATTACTCGGCTGTGTCGCTGGAACATATCTCATCATGTTTATCGCGATGGCGACAGTTATTTATGCTGCTAAAACAATGTTACATGATGAAGATGAAAAACACGTCGAGATAGGGGAATCTGCACTTTGGTGCTTGAGTATCATGTGCATGCAAGGTTTATTTTTTTTTAGAGTAGCTATGCTGTTATAATAATAGATTATCATTTCGCATTGTTATCATCTCTTTTACATACAACACTAATTTAAATAATATAAAATACAAAAACGAAGAATAAGGCCTTCAAGAGGCAATTTGTGAAGAAGTTCAAAAGATCATATCATTATTTACATGTATTTAAAATTAAAAATAATCAATAATGAAACAAAGATTCTAGAAGCAATTTAAACATATATATATATTAAATACAATAATTTGATCTCGTCGAAAACATTACTAGTTTCGGCTCTCTATTTGAGGCTTGAGTCCTCCTCAGATGTGAGCGTAATACAAAAATTATAAATTAATCGAAAAACAGTAAAAATTCACAAACTCAGGTATGTCGATGATTGTTTTCATAATAATAAAAAGAAGTAATAAAAGAAGTATTTTTTCAGAGGGACGACAGAACCCATCAAGCGATTGGAAGATCGTTTGAGAATGAACACCGTAGTTCTAAAGATAAAAAGCAAAAAAAAACAAAAAAAAATGTTTTTAATAAAATCGTAATCAAGACAGAAAATAATATATTTAAATAATATATAATTACAGAGTCGAGAATGTGAACAAAGCACGTAATTAATGGCCTCATAAAATTTCAGTGGGCGCAAAAATTGCAGTATTTCTACATTTTCATTCATTCATTATTACCGACAGCTATAATCACTCACTATTGAACTCTCGTGTTATGTATTAAATAATAAATATATATAAATATTAAATATGTATAATATACAACCCGGGAAAAAAATGTTTTATATATAATTATATAATTTGTTTTGTAACACACATGTGCACGTAGGTCCATGTTTTTATCAATAAACACGCTAAAATTCTACACGCTTTTATGCTGAAATTTTATAATACATATACATAACGTGAACTATACGCTAAATTTTAATGCTACATCATAAAAGTGTGAATACGGATCGTAATTTGTATGTTTGTAATGTATATAAGTACTTGTTATTATATATGTTTATATTAAATTAATATTAAGTAATATTATTTTTATTATATTTTACATACCGTAAAAGAAATATTTTTTTGTTACTGAGGAACGCATTTTTTTATGCCTCGGTCATCGAAATATCTAGTCTCGGCTTTGCATAATTATGTGCGTAATGTGTGTAAAATTCATTACTAAACAGCTGCATGGAATTTGTAGGATCGCCCTGGACACCTCGAAGCCCGTCAGGAAAGACTCTATTGTTATCCAGTTTAATATTCTCCCTCGTGATATATAACGCCTATGCTGGCTTCATTACATCCATACTATCGGTGCAGGCAACTGGAATCAAATCTATCACCGATCTTCTCTTTAATAATTTCAAGCTAGGATACAGTGCTGCCGACGATACATACATAAGGGTAATATCAATGTTATTTATATTGTCATTATTTTTCTTATTGCATTTTGTCATATGAACTCTTTGATATCATTTTGTTACGTATCTACTACATAGATATTACATAACGGTACCATAAAAATCAATATGTAATAACAACTTTTTTAATTAAAACACCCGACATTAAAGAATCTAACAATAACAAGCGAACATACATGTTTTAATTAATAAAAACGTTATAACATAGCAAAATAAAAAACCTTGGGTATATGCCACCACTACAAGTGGCATCAAAAGATTAATTTTTTATACCATTAAACCTATGCAATATTGATAAGAAATATTGTGAAGATATATCTACAATACGACGTTTTGAAAAACTTTTCTTTCAATCATCTTTCTTACAGTACTGTACCGCTAGGAGAATTTTATAATTATTTCAGGCAGTTATACGTAGTTATTTAATTGCTGTTTGCCGGAGTTACTTAGTGCTATCGCATATTATCTTTCAGAATGCGAACGACAGCAATCTTCGTCAGTTGTACATAAAAGCGTTTAACAATCGCGAATCTCGTCTGGAAACGAGGACCGGCCTTATGAAAGCTGTCAAAGAAAGATACGGATTCTTCGTCAGCGCGACTCTTGCTCGGCGAGCCCTCAAAACAACCTTCATACAGGAACGATGCACCTTGAAAGAATTGATGCTTCCACAAACACTTACAGTCGTCGCTCTTCCTATGGCCAAAAGTTGTCCGTATAGGAAGATCATTAATCTCAAGTATGCAAAGTTGTCGAATTTATGTAACACATTAGCATGATGGAATTAACATTAGCATAAAATGAGCATTAAAATTAATATTATAATTAACATTGTAGAATTTCTACTATGTATGTATGTACATCAATGTAAATAATTAAAATCACTAATGTGCGTTTCCATTAATGTAAATCAACTTTAATTTCGGTGTAACTTATTCTTCATCTTTTTCTAATTCTTATAGAACTAGGAAAAGGTAAAAAATAAATTGAACCGCGTTTTTTCGTTATGCAACCAGAAGCAACCATATGGCTATGGTTATCTTCGTCTTCTGACCTCTAAAGACGAAGATAGTCTTAGCTGAGGTCGCTTCTGGTTGGATAACGAAAAAACGCCTCAGCTAATATTTTTAAGCTAATTGGTTAGTGGAGTCATTGGTCAATCATCGAAATCATAGTATACTATAACATGTTTTATTAGCATGTTTTATTAGCAGCAAATTAGATCGCTCTGAAAACGATTAATGACGCCACATATTATACTTTCTGATCGGAACAGGTTCATATACATGCGATGTTATTAATCATTCTCAGAGCAATTAGAGAGAGACTCGCTACGATTTATAATACATAAATTCTATAATACATTAATATATTAACGTATTATAGAATGTATTATTAATGTATTATAGAAAAATATGTTTAGAGAAAGTAATTTTTTAACGCGAGTCAGCTAATAAATTGGCATCTCGTTTGTAATTTGTATTATTTTATTTGCAGTATATTGCGAATCTACGAACGCGGCGTCCTGGACAAGATACAAGAACGGATGTTGCCGACGATGCCGCGGTGCGCAGCGTCGGCGGACTTCCATAGCGCGAGGCTCGCCGACGTCTACTCTGCTTTCTTCCTGCTGGTAGCAGGTATGGTTATTGCGATTTCTATTGGCATCTTCGAAAGAATATGGAATAAGCGAAGGCAGATGCAGGAAACTGTTGTGCGCGGTATACGTAAGCACAATCTGATATCACACCTCCACTTTCATCATCATCACGATGGTGGTCACAATCGTCCCAACGACCATCCTCATCTCGTTGCTACTCCAACTGGCAAGTTACGCGGCTATGATCTCCCTTATATGACCATGTTACAAGATCATGCT
Source organism: Trachymyrmex cornetzi (assembly GCF_001594075.2). Taxonomy (NCBI): domain Eukaryota; kingdom Metazoa; phylum Arthropoda; class Insecta; order Hymenoptera; family Formicidae; genus Trachymyrmex; species Trachymyrmex cornetzi. The sequence continues at coordinate 455,637 of NW_017295562.1, forward strand.
CGTCAAGTGCAGTCGTTTGTCGGTTTTCAAGAACGTGACGTTTCTCCAGAAGAACCGAGAGATTTGGAACCTTTGAAAGTACGGCGGAGATCAACAGGTCCTAAAAGAACATCCTGGTCTTCTTTCTCGAGCTTGCCCAAGAAGAAGATAAAGTCAATCAAAAGAATCCCACCGAATGTGGAAAACATTCGAGTCTTTCCGTTTTACAATTAAACCCCGTTTTGTTGACCCAAACATTTTTTCAGTGTGACATTTTTTCGCTATTTAATTGTAAAAATATTTTGGATAACTATGACAATGTATTAGGAAGAATTCACGTCTTGACAGAAAAGCAGAAAGCAGAAAGCAGAAAAGCAGGCTAATCAGGACTTGCGCTGGTAATCGACAGTTTCTGCTTTCTTGCAGTTTTTGCTTTTCTGCGAGTCAGCGCAAATTCTGATTAAAGTTTGCTTTTCTGCTTTCTGTTTTTTCTGTCAAAGTGTTATTTTAGACAATTCTACAGTTCACAATATACATCGTATTGTGCTTATAGACTTAAGTTTAGTTAAATGTTTGCTTTTATTCAAATCATAAAATTATTATTAATCATAATAAAATTATTATATCAAATAGTAGCATATTAAGTGTATATAATATTATTTGATAGATAATATTTTTTATATAATTAAAAATAAAACATAAATAAGAATGAGCATACAACCACATATACAAGATATTTTTCGCACAAATCATATATTTAAAATTAATTACGTGTAAACGTTTCGGTCAAGACGTGACCATCATTAATATAATACAATAGATTGCAAATGTTAAATACTAAAATAGCACATTAGGAATTTCCTAACGTGCTAGTTTAGTATTTAACATTTGCACTCTATTATATACTGAGGGTGGTCACGCCTTGACCGAAACATTTACATGTAATTAATTTTAAATATATGACTGGTGCGAAAAATACCTTGCATATGTGGTTGTATACTCCTTCTTATTTATGTTTTTTATGTTATCGAGCTACCTCTAATAACTTTTGTTCAAATTTTAATTAAAAATAGATGATATAAATAGTTACTCAAAATTATTATATATATTCGGCTAGAAGCTTCACACGAGTACCGAAAATCATAGGTACTTGTCGCTTGTATACGTTGCTTATACCTCTGCAATCTCGTAAACTGCTAATCTCGTTTCTACGGCAAATACAAAGATTTTTGTTTCACCTTCAGAGTACAATAAATCATAATTTATAAATTATTTATTCTGCGTAAGTCATTAGGTAATCACCATTAGTTAATCAATCTTATAGATTATGAGACAAGGTCAAATCTTGCTGTGGATGTTATCATGTGAGAATTGACATGTTTGCAATTCATATCATTTAAAATTTAAATAGTCTAATTAAATCTAATATAAACTAGAAGATGATAAAATAAAAAATGAAAAGATAAATTTCGAATTGAATGTATGCTGATATTATACCTGCAGAGAATATCTTCGAGATTAGGAATGTGTTCGTCATCCTCGCACCACTCCTTCCAATTTCTATATAACTGCAGTTCTTGTATCTCATCGAGAAAGTTGTGACACATGTTTCTCAAACTAATCAAAATAATTAATTTATAAGCTAATCACTCATCTATTTTTATGATAAATTAAAAGAGATTCTCATAATTAATTATCATATAAATCGAGATCGATAGTAATAAATAATTTTCTTTGAATGAAACCGCTCTTATAACTTTCACATCTTACATAAAAATTTAATTAATTCTTTCGCTATTTTTTACAGCTATAATGTAAGCTTTTTCTATAAAAATCTTACTTTTTCTCCCATAACCCATCGGCGGATGAAATAACGAGCTTGTCACCCGGTAACGGGTCAGAAATCAATCTTTTGCCATCAATTTCACGCAAACCATAGCTATAAATATCACGATCGTTGAATCAATGAAGAAGTGTATTGTAAAATTATGTAGCAAAAAAAAGAAAGTGTTTACTGTTGAAAAGAATAATCGCAGATAGTTCTCAAAAGGAGCACTGTCTCCGTTTCATTTAGCCAGTCATCAGGCATCATTATGTCATGAACTTCCAACAGAGTTTGATTAATCTGAGAAAAAATTACGAGATAAAAATTAATTTAGCAAAAAAATGGATAAAAATTTATATAAATATACATTATACATATTATATTATTTTAATATAATGAGGAGATACAAAATGTATTATACAGGGTGTCCCGAAAGTTTGTGCCAATCGCTTTTGTATAGATAGAGCGGACTAAACTGAGTCAAAAAGTCCTCTACCATTTTGCAATGCTCGCAATAGTTAACAAGATATTAAAAATTACCAAATATTGGTCTTGAATAATTTTTTACTCAAACACTATCAACTTTATAGAAAAGCTGCACAAGAGACAAAAATCATTAATTTTCTTCTCATAAAATTCTGAGAATTTTTTCAGAATTTTTTAATACCGTATTTTCTCATGTTGGTAAAAATAAGAAAATGCAGTACTAAAAAGTTGATAAAGAATTCTGAAAAAATTTTCAGAACTTTACGAGAAGAAAATTAATGATTTTGTCTCTTGCAGTTTTTCTGTTAAGTTAATAGTATTTGAGTAAAAAATTATTCAAGACTAATATTTGACAATTTTTAGTAATTAATATCTTGTTAACTAATAAAATAATAATAATAAATTTGTGTACGATTTATATATTTAATTATTATATAAGTGATATTGCATCAAAAATACAAGCCTTCTCGGCGACGGCCACGCACATGGCGCATCTGACACACGCGGAGGACAAGTCGACGTGTATCGTGCCGCATGCATCTGCAATGCAGGTCCCGTATGGGATTATCCGAACTACCCCAAAACCAATAGATCTGCAGTCGCAGTGGGGATCAACGGTAACATTTGCATCCGTCAAAGGGTTATAACAAACAGTGGTGGCACAAACACATTCGTCATCGCTTCGATGAGTGCGCGTTTTGCTGCGCTTGCTAAAGATACAGCCGTTCGAGGTAAATGCGAGTGACAGCAGAATCAGCAGTGTCGCTTTCGCGGGCATTGTCCTAATTTCGTCATGTCTTCTCCGGAAATACGGACTCAGAACAAATGGTTAAATTAAATGCACTACAAACGAAACGGAGCGAGAAAATTAAATTTATATTCATCTATTTCAACTAATTGACAATTAAATTAGCAATTCTGATGCGTTACATGTATCATTTACGGACAGCTGAAGCACGAAAACATATAATTTTTTAATAAAAAAATCATAGTAGAATTCCACCATGAAAAAAATATAAGCAAGAAAATAAAATCTCAATTGCTTCATGTAAATTACATGAAGCAATTGAGATTTTATTTTCTTACATGATGTAATTAGCTATTTTGACGCATATATCAAGAGTGTGCAAAATATACATGTAGACAGCTGAAGTACGGAAACATATAATTTTTCAATAAAAAAAATATACGCTGCAAAAGAAAGTAAATTTCTTACAGGAAATCTAAAAATAATATTCTTGAAATTGTTTTGCAAAAAATATTTAAAAATAACTAACGCAAATAATTTCTCTCTCCTGAATTTAATTAAATTAAACTCAACACTGAGATAAACACTATACATAATTCCTTTACTGTGGAAATATCTTTTTTTACATTTATATATTACAAACAATAAATAATGTAATTGTTAAATAAAATCAGCTAATTGAACAGTAAGAAAGAGGGTGCCTATGTACGCTTTAAAAAAATGCGTCTAATGTACAAATCTAAATGTGAATAAAAAAATACAACTATTAAATTAATTTAATCATTAATTATCATCATAATTAAATATTAAATTAATAGAACTTTGATTAATGCCGAAAAAAGATTAAGAACAATGTATTCGAAATTTTATCTTAAAACAATTCTGCCGGTCGAGTTAAATTAATCAAAATTTGCTCAAAATCACCCAAATTTTTACCAAAGTAAATTAATTTTAATCTTAGTTTAACTTACTTTTTGTCTTTTTTTTAATTATAAAAATTAAAAAAGAGATGAAGAGTAAATTCAACTAAGATCAAAGTTAATTTACAGTAATAGAAATAGACAGTAAAGGAGCTTGTGAGAAAATGCGCGGCAGTATTTAAACAAGAGCAGTGCAGCCAACACGAAACCAGCAGCAGAGCAGTGCAGTCAACTCGTCAAAGGTCAAAACCAATAATCTCGTAACTGTTCGCCATAACCTCTTCGGTCACTTCGGTGTTTATGCATCCTTCGCATTTCGAGAGAGTTGCAAAGAGGTTATCTTAACGCAACAACGATGCTGGCACGTCGGTTACTGTGTAGGAAGCAATTGTGGCATGCCTCGTGCGTCTGCACGTCTGTCCGTCACACGCAAAACCAGCGCGTCAACCAACATGCACTGGACACGCTTAACCTCGAAATTCGGCTGCCGGCCTCCCTCAAGAAGCAACCGCAACGCAAGCCGTTCGCCAAGAATCTGTTCCTCGCCGTGTTCGATCACGAGTTCATGTACTATCCCGAGCCGCAAACCAAGGACAGGCATCAGCGTTTCTTCGAATGGCTTCAGCCCATCGAGAAGTACATGTCGGAGTGTCTGGAGAATCTGCACAGCGTCCAGAAGGAAGACATTCTGGCTCATCTGAAAGAGTTAGGTGTCTTTCGGGCGTGCGTGGACGAGCAGCATCTCGGCCTGAACCTGAACCACTCAGAGTCGGCCAAGCTAGTGGAGGTACTCAGCTGCTTCCCTTGGCTGGGGTGTTACATGATCAAGAATCACATCGTGCCCGTTCAAATCATCTCTACGCTGGCCTCAGAAGAGCAGAAAGCCAAGTATCTACCAAGGATAGCGGCTGGAGAGCTCATTCCCACGGTGTGCTTTACTGAGCCTGGAAACGGAATAAATATATATAACATCATGAGTACAGCTATAAACTCAGAAAATGACACACACTGGTCATTAAATGGCGAGAAGACGTTTGTAACCAATGGGCATGACGCCAATCTGTTTCTCGTCTTCTGTCACTGTGGCCATCGCCGTACGATCACTGATACTGAGGGTTTTCTATCTATACTTCTGGTGGAACGTGATTTCGGAGGTGTTATAATCAATGATGTTAAGAATCTAGTTGGCCTTCAAAACAGCCCGGTCAGTACAGTTATTTTTAAAGATACCGAAGTTCCAAAGGAGAATCTTCTGGGTGATCTGAAAGCTGGATCGAGTATACTGATAGATTTACTCTCTCCTGGAAACAGAAACCTTGCTCCGCAAGCAGTAGGTACATTGAAGGCATTTACAAAAATGTTGACGAGGCACGTATTGCAGAGGAAACATTTAGATAGAAATATGCATGAGTATGAAAGCGTTCAAGAGATAATAGGTAAGATGGCGAGTACTCTGTATGGGATGGAAAGTATGCTGTATTATACCACTGGCATAATGGACACATTTGAGAGTCAGGATTGCACACTCGAGAAAGCCATGGTGGAGATGTATTGTACTAGTGAGTGCGTCGCACGTATTTACGAAGGCCTACAACTTGTTGGATCGCAGAGTTACCTGAGGGAGAATCCTTACACACGAATCTTCGAAGATGCATTGTCATATACCCTATTCGATGGATATAATATCGATTGCAACATATATATAGCTCTACTTGGTTTACAACATACGGGCAAAAATCTACGTAATCACATATTTAAGTTACGAAATCCCTATATCTTTCCCGAGTATATATTTAAGTGGATCATGGGTAAGGAATATCGAGCAGACCTTAAACTTGCTGACCATTTGCATCCATCTTTCATATTAGGTAGCACACAACTGGAGAAGTGTATCACCAGGTTGCAGACCGTCTCGATACTACTGTTAGAACGCCATGGCATAAATATATCCGAACGACAAATGGAACTGCGTCGAGTTGGTGAATTAGCAACGAGAACATTCGCACTGATTACTATTCTTTCGCGAGCTTCCAGGGCGTATTGCATCGGCTTGAGAAACCACAATGAGGATAAGAACCTGGCCGACAGTTTTGCAATTCTCTCCATAAACAGAGTGGAGATTCTTGCAGAGGAGATTGCATCAGGAGAGTGGAACAATGGTGATAGGTTCAACAAAGATGTTGCCGAACTTATGTACAATAAAAAAGATTATTTCGCCGAACATCCGTTAAACAGAACCTATTAAATATTTGATAAATTTAGTTTATACACCATACATATATGTGTATATATAATAGAAAGAAAGATAAAACAAGTTATTCTTAAAACACATTTGCTTAATGTGACCACTATATTTAAGTAGCACTCGCTAGTCGTACGTTTTTGAATCTAAAGTATTGATTTATCTGTAAATTAGTTTTAATCAACCTACTGTTTTTTTTATAATATAATTAAGATAGTCATTGTAAGTAAACTGTAAAAATGTACAATACATATGAATTCGCTCCAAGAAGGAATATATGTCGTTTTCCATCAAGGTTTCTGTATTTATATGTCAGTAGCAATTGTACAGGTATATCTTACACTGTACTTATATATACTAAGATCGAGATGAAAAGTAAAATAAATGCTCTTACTCTAAACTCTCTTCTATCAGACATTCCTAAAATCTTTCTTTTTCAATTGCGAATCACATGTCGCTTAATGTAGCTCGAGATACATATCTCTGCAACGTCTTTACTATTATCAACCATCGCTCGCTACATAGGACTTTTGATGTGTACATGAAGAGGTGGACGGTATTCTTCTACAGACGTAACATGACTAGTCGTCCTAGACGTGTAAATATGAAATTCTATATAGTATAGGATCACTGGAAGAACCTTAGCTTCACTCGTAACTTTTCTTATTAATATTTTACAACTATAGTCTTTCAGCTTGAACAACGACATGCTCTTCTCGATATGAATCGGTCGCAGACCAACAGCTTCTAACGCAAGTGTATATTAAAACAGTGCCGAACTCGATCTGGAAATTCCGATCGCTTCTTGGATTTAATATTAACTTTGGTATGATCGTCGGTAAAACTTGCAGCTCAAAAGTCATCTCGTCGCCGCAATGCCGACATTTACCGATACAACCGCTTAGCGGATATAACAGTAATGGTGCAGAATTGTCCCTTGAATAGCTGAAAAATAAAAGTCATCATATACCTATATAAAAATAAAATTAATAGAAAAAATATATGTATATATTATACATTTTATTTTACATACACAAACGTATATAAAATGGAGAATAAAACATCGTTAAAGATTTTACCGTAACAGCTGTCCAGGATTTCTCTGTATTCTGCAAAGGAAATTGTGGAACATCTCATCACCGTGTTTAGGAATGCTTTTCTCATATTTTTCTACATCTGTTTCGATGGTTTTAGGATTGCCGGAATCTGGCGTAAACTTAGTCGATGCGTCCGGATTGCTATGCTGATATTCGACCAATAAATCTCGAACGTGTTGAGACACATCTATGCTGCAATCCTCCTCATCGACCGAGAGAAATATCTCGACGAACGAACACTTGGTTTCCGCGTTCGTGATTTGCAGTGGCAACGGAGTTACTTCGTGCAGTAAACTAATTAAATCACATTGTGGTCGCGTTGGAGTGTCAATGCATACGACTTCACTCTCATCTCCATCAATTTCTGCTGAAGCTTGAGGAGAATCTAAACGACCTACAGCACCTCCGCTAACTGGAGAGTCTACGCTGGCTGGACTGAAACGTTCGAAAAAGAGATATACATATAGCTACTATTATTCATAAATAAAATTGATTTTAATATACACGAACCTATTTGCATTTGGATCATCCACGCGCAGTACAGACAATTCCTCTCGTATATCCTGGTCTATTTCTTTACGCAGAGAAAAGTGAAATTGTAACGGATCATTTTCTAACATGTTATTCCCATTTTGTTCCGATGCATTATCATTTACACTATCTCCCCAATCGTCTGCATCAGACAACCAAGCTGCCGTGGATGGTACATTAACGCTTCCAGAATCGGGCGTAGTCTTAACTTCATCCTCTAGATGCTGTATTCTCAAGCATGTCCAGCTTTCATTTTGATTCCAGCAATTTGAGTTGATACATGCAAATATATATAAAGTCCGATGGTACTTTGAGCTATCTAACGGAGCAAACAATTGGAGTGCCAAGAGCTGATATAAGCCACAGAGTCTACATTGTGGTGACGATAATGTATTCTTCCCATCACAGTTCTAGGAAACAAACACACACATTACATATTATATATTATAATTATTACTTGCATGATTATATACGTCAAGCAAAATAATGACTTATTAAATAAAATATTAATGGAATTGTTTAAACTATAATTAACATTCAAAAAATATATATTAAACATTTTTCCATGACAGAATATTTCATATATCATATGTATAATTATTTATTCATATACCTATATAATATATTTCATGTATTATATTTGTATAAATATCATACTTTATTAAATTTATAACATTCTGCGCTAACTGAATGATATCGCAAATTGACCTAATAAAATATTAGTAATCGCGACGGGGGAAACGGCGATTCCCCTGAAGGTGAGTCTATCGTTCCCTACTCACTGGATACCCCCCGATCTTGTTCGTCGTAAAGTTGAGCAAGGACCGGTGCTTGTCGGTAACGTACTCGTCCTCGTATCCCAAATATACCTTCGTACAATTGTCGCAAGCCATTTAAGTCATTCGATCGTAGCTCTACATTGGAAGACCACGGACGTGGAGTGAGGAACACCTGTACTCTTTCCCGTTTTACTTACGATCGGGACAGCTGACACGCATCAGTAACGCTCGACGCGTGCGCCTTTGTTGGCTCGCGCGTCTCCCTTATCGATTTTTTTGAGGCTGCTAGCCAGCAGCAGTCGGATATCACTAAAATATTCTCGCTTCCTTATGACTTGAAAGAAATCACCGTTTTCTTATTATTGTCTTGGAACAGACACTGCGTCAATCTGGGATACCCTGGGATACACGTGCACGTGTTATAATAAAAAAAAACCTGTTTCTCCTAGCTTTGCACCTCCTGTAGTTAAAACGAAATAGATATAGATTCGGATAACAAAGGTAGAAAGAGAAAAGAGAGAAACGCAGTGCAGCAAGCGCAGTTCAAACAAAATACAGATCTATAGTTAGCTTTTTCTTCTCCATATTTGTATTTAACATTTCCTTTTTTTTAAGAGAAAAAAAAGATAAATTTACATACGTTTTGCGGAAATAAAGAGAATATTATAGGTTTAAGTAACGCTTGGCATTTCTCTGCATTTGCAATATTCTCCCTCCCTCCCTACCCCTCTCTCTCTCTCTCCCCTCCCTTCCACCCTCTCCTTCTCTCTGACCATCTTGTAATCGTATCTCTTATAATTTGACTTGCGCTTTGAATAACTGAGTTGATCTATGGAGAATGAGGGTGAGTGATAATAAGCAGATACATTGAATTTGTTACATTGTTTAATAATAATTATGTCCATTGTACTCTTTAATTAGTTATTTGGCTAAACAGCAAACAGACAGAAATTGTCCAACCAGACAGTAGGGAGATACTCATCCTCGGTCTCACATAGAGCATAATTTCAACTTTATCCAACGTTTTCTGTCGACATATCTATTATAATGTTATATAAATTGGCTAAAGATGGTTTGAAGTAAACCGAAACGTCCTAATAAGTTTGTATTGGAAGTCATTGTTTTTAATACATTATGTGAACATTTTATGATTATTTTATAAATTGCGCACCAACTCCCGCGCTGTGTAAAGCTCTCATTGTTTATACATTATTCTATTGTTTTTTTATTTTATAAATTCATTAAGTAAAAAAAAATGAAAGTTACCAATATGTTTGCTTATCGCTAAATATCATTTTTACTATTTTCTGACTAATCAGTCTCATAGTGTGAGTAGGCACTACAGACGTGTATAAAACGCAAAGTATATTGTCACCATGTTTCACAGCATGACATTTGTGATATTCGGAACACAAGTATGTTTCCTTAGCCCCGATAAATTTCCAGGTACTCGTGGTTAATTTTTCATCGTTACTCTCTTCGTGTTCGATTGACAGCGCAAATGTTTCAACCGCTTGATGGTAAAACGTTCGCAAAATATCTAATCTGTGCGATCCCGTCACGCGATTTTTCGCGCATTGAGAGTTTCTGCCAAGTACGAATTTTTCTATCTTGTAATTAGCCAGTAAAAATCTGAAAAATTCATAGAATGTTATAATAATCAATCACATAAAATAGTTGAACAGATAAATGAATTTTTTTATTCCAGTTACCCAAGTGTTTCACTATCTAAAGAGACCGACATAGGTAGGTTTCGTGGGTAACACTGTTCAACAGTGCATAATGCATCCATATTGCTCTTCCAGCATTGCATAGCATATCTCTCAATTTCTGTTAATTCTGGATTTGGTCCACATAATGCCAGCACTTCTACATGATTAATTAGAGTTACAGATACCAATCTGAAAGCTACCTAAACAAGACGTTGTAAATTGAAGTTATAATTAAAGTTATATATAATTATTCACATATCCTTTTTAGTTTATTTTTTAATTTTAGAAAATATATATATAATATATGCACACATTTTTCCTTACAAATACATACGTTTGAACTTTTATGAGGTAAAAACACTGGAATGTCTCGCGTGGTACAAATACTCTCTGAACCAATCGCTATTGTTAATAATTTTCTTTCCACAGGATCCAATGACCACCAGCCTTCTGTAGCAGCTGCCACACAACCATGCACCAAAACACATCCATACATTGAGTCCAGACATTCCATAAATCCCTCTAAACAGGTCTTGAATACGTATTTATTGAGTATCATATGTAATTTTGTTGTAGCTTAAAACTAATTGCTGTAATTTAAAACTAATTGTCTGAATAGTACACCATTACATCAATAATTTTTTTCAAACTGTTATCCGGGTGCAAAAAATTGTAGTTTCACGCATACATTATTCCATTGATAATTAATTTGTATAATTCTGAAACTATCAGTGCCAGCATGTTGCGTGTGAATGAAAAAATGTTTCAAATAAAAGTTTATAGGGAAAAGGGTTTGAAAAGGGTTATTAGATGACGTATTTAAATTTTGGGTCCTAGGCCTACTTCGGATCCAACAAGTCTTGCCTTCACTGGTTGGAATGTGTTTCGAAATAAGAACTTTTAGCGCTATTTTTGGAAGAAGATTCAGAAAAATTACCACAAAAAATTTTATTTTTTTCTAATAAAATACAAATCTACGATAAAATATAGACGTTTCTATCAAAGAAAAATTAACCTGAGCTTTATTGAACCCAAAGTGTGTCCAAAATCTAAAAGTAGCCCTCATCTAATTCCCTCTTCAAATCCTACAACTTTTATTTGAAACTTTTTTTTAGAAATACATTGTTTTCGAGATGTTTTGGTATTTAAAATGGGATGCTTTGTATATTAGTCCACACAATTAGTTTCGTGATTGTAGAGTAAGATGGCATAATTTCAAATATGGTATAATTATAAACAAAATAAAATTTGAATTAAATTTTTGAAGTTTAAGTTTGATAACCCTTTCATTATATGGAAAGGACTGAAGGATGCCGAACAGAAAAAACCCACTTGAACTTTGAAAATCAGATTGAGAAATCGTGTCATTCAGAATTATACCATGCTCAAAACCATCTTACTGTATGCAAGATCTTATAAATACCTGAAGCAAATGACTTTCCGAAGATATAATGCATTCTGTCATGTTAATCATATCGGTTTTTGTAGAAATTTTATCCCCTATGTCCAAGCAGTCCATCAGTCTATCGATAATAGGACTGCAAAGACGCATGTCTTTCTTAAGTCTTTCTATATTCTTAGTATTCTTTATCTCATCAATACCAGTGAAGAGAATCATTGCGCCAAAAGTCGCGTCCAAAAATTTGTCCAGCACATATTTTGTTACTCCACTCGCAATTGCTATCAGTATGATACACCGTTCGAATTCTTTCCATGCCACTGTTACGTCTGGCAAATCCGTACTCAGTAGAGTGATGTCCTGTGATTTCAAGAACATGTGAACTCCATTGAGGGAAGCGATTTTTGAAAACGTCATCTGCAAATTATTATCAAGTCTAAGATATCTAAATAAAATAAAATGAAGGCTTGTAAAGCAAAAAAGGATAAAAGTAAAAAGGCAAAAATACAAACAAAGAGAATGTAAGTATAAATATAATTTATTCACTCATAAACGAGTACAGTTGAAACTAGGGATGCACCGGATATCCGAAAAGTATCCGGTATCCGGCACTTTTTTACTATCCAATCGGATAGTTGGATATCATTAGTATCCGAGAATATATCCGGTTGAAATAATGCTATATCTTATATATAGTTGCAAAATAATAATTTTTTCTCTACAGTTATTATCTGTATTGGTACAGTCCTTTTTGTTCTCTTTTTTCTTTCCTTACTAAGCTTTTTTTTTTTAAAGACATTGTCCCGGAATGTCCGGTCGGAAAATATTGGATATCCGATGTTACATTCTTTTCGGATATCAAATATCCAGTACTCGTAATTTTACGATTCGGTGCATCCCTAGTTAAAACGTACCATTGTCTATCATTAATGAGTAAATAAATTACATTTATATTTACGAATATTATATATAATATTATTTATTCTCTATGTGCATACCGTGTTACTGTCTCCCTTTTGGCGCGAAAACAGAGGAATTCCTCCAGAAGAGGTCAAGCACATAACGTGTGCCGACATTCTCACTCAGGTATGAAAATCGTGCTTGATACTGTAAGTATTGTTCTCGAATGCTTTAAGACAACAAACATCAATGTTCTAGCTTAAAAATCAATGATCCAATCAGCGATTATGTACTCTCTCATGATGTCCAACAAAAAATATTTTATATAATTAATATCGTTATAATATTTTGAATTAATCTTTGCTTTTTTTCTATGATCTTTTCATATTTTTATTGGCAAATTACAATATAAAAAGATTTGTATTTGGCAAGAGTTCTTAGTGCACAAAAAATTGAGTTACATATTGGTGTTGTAAGAATTTTCATGACATTACTTAGAACTGAGTCTGACAGTTGATTAGCTGTTTAATGAAAAGTTTATGGCTACTTTCCATAGTTTAGAAAAATTCAGATTCAATTCACCTGAGTGCCTTCAACCATTTATTAGACATCGACCAATTATTTGGCACAAAGGTTAACTTTCTCACCTTTTCATTAAGATTTGTTAAATAATTTTATTAAGCTTAAACTGATTTCTTTCAAGGGTAGTCATTTGACACAAAACTTTTAATTTCCTTTCCTCCTAAATAATATATTATTTTTATAATTACTGCTTCTCAGCAAATTGAGACTTAACTTTCTACAGTTTTCATATTTTCAATAATGCTTCTTCCTTTAATCGATTGCCATACAAAAAGTACAGATTTAAGAAGCGACAATCATTCGATATGAAACTTGCAGTGACAGTTATTTGACAACTTTCGTTTCCTTTTTCTCTAAAATAATTTCATTAAGTTTCTTGGAGTAAACTTAGATCTCTCTTTTAATGGTGTTTTCACACGTTATTTCTTTCTTAATTCATCGTCATTTTACGAATGCAAATAATTAAGAAAAACTAAATAAAGGAAATAAACTAAATTAGGTTACAAGACGACCAGACAGTTTTGTTTGGTTTTGTTTTTTTTTTTTCACCGATAGTCATGGTACAAAAATAGCTAGTCGCGAATATGTACCATTCATTCCATTCATCTGTAATCTTGGGCTGTATTCCACTTCACGCTCTCAATGCTCGTGGATTCATGGCTGTGTTCCAATATTGGTTGTGTTCCAACCAACATTGACTGCGGTACTGAAAATTTATAGTGCACGTAACGTAAACTGTAGCATTTTCAGTGCTAGCAGTAAATTTGGAACACGGCCAATTGACTGCCAGTACTGAAAATCTATAGTGCACGTAACGTAAACTGTAGCATTTTCAGTGCTGGCAGTAGCTGCTTTCCATTTAGGGATCGTCTACAATACGGAGTAAGAAGTAAGAGTAAGAAATTGACCAATCACAGTCGAATGTGAGAAGAATAATCGACTGTGATTGGTCAATTTCTTACTCTTACTTCTTACTCCGTGTATTGTAGACGACGCCTTACACCGATTCTCAAATAATTCTCACTTGTGACGTCATACCTCAGTTGTGAATGCGCGTTCCTTTTGCATTCTGACAAGTGAGATCAACTGAGTTTCCTCTTCTACTAAATCCAAGACGACATTACGCAGTTGCTGTTGCATTACAGGTATTGAAGTTAGAATAACATCATACAAAGTAATATAATGATTTAGTTTTTCTATTGGAAACTTATTATTTATTATAACAATAAGTTTTTGTTACAGGTTCTAATTGCATTGAATTTTATATCGTCTGGTTTATATCAAAAGCGAATTGACCAAGATTTTGTAACATGTGTAAGTCAACCAACAGTAGCAAGATTTACGCAATATTATCCTGCATAAACAAAATTAATTTACTTATCACCTATTATTATATTATAAACAAAATATTATGACATTGCCGATAAGATCTCTAATTTTAATATAAACTGATAATGTATAGTACTGACTAATATTTTTTTATTGTCACTGCTGCAACGTAAGCGGCCTATTGCAAAATTTTTATTGTCTCTCGTATAATTTAATAAAATTATTTTCTGCTTTTCCGTTATGTTCATTTTGTACTACTGTTATAATTATTAATACCTAATAATGTAATAATAGACAATAAGTATAAACGAGATTTTTCATTGATTGATCAATCGTATTATGCATAAATGCAGCTTTTTACAAAAGAATTATTAATCTGAGAGAGGCCATGTCGGTTTTTTTTCCTGTTAGAGGCTCTGCACAATAAAAGGACCAGGGAATAGAGAATAAGAATTTCAACCTATCAGAAATCATGTATTGTGGAATACACAGTTTCTAATAGGTTGAAATTCTTGTTCTCTGTTCCCTGTACCTATTATAGTGCGAAGCCCCTCAGGAATCAGACTACGCATTGAGATTGAAGATTGAAAGATTGAAATTTGACCAATCAAAACTATAGGAGCTAAAATTCCTTGATCTCTATCGGTCAAATTTCAATTTTCAATCTTCAATCTCAATCTTCAATGCAGAATCTGATTCTGGCTTTAACCATCGAAATCGCCCGTACACTACCGCCAGTACATCCATTTTCAGTTTGAGAACTACGTGATATACATTTTCTGACACTATCGATAACATCGTATTGTCGGAAATATAGATGTGGTTCGTCTCTATATTAAATCCTCAGGATAGAAGCGTGCCGACTATTCATAGCAGAGACAGTTTAATGGGTCCTTGAATGAAAAAATTTTAACTTCGCATCTCCTACATATGTAAATAAAAGTTGTTGAATTTTAATAAACGGAATTGAAAATTCAAATAAAGTTAATTTAGTGAATTTTGTCATATGATATTTATCTTATAATATTTTATAAAATTACGAAATTATGTTTCTTTATGCAAATTTTCAACCCGTTTTTACCAAACATAATTACTAGTATGTATCAAAGTCTCTATAATTACTGCCACACACACAATTATAGAGACTTAATAAATTAAATCTTTTCTAAATGCATACATATTGTCAATTTAAGGTATAATTTAGCAAAAACGTGCTATAGAGAGGCCCTCCACCACCCCC
>NW_017295562.1:473172-475004 GCF_001594075.2 Trachymyrmex cornetzi
CCGAACCCGATAATAACGGGATTTTAAAGAACATTTATACTGAAAAATTTATTATATAAAATTTAACGATTCCTTATTTTTCTGTATGTTTCAAAAATTTTAATTATTAATATCCCGCTAATAGGAGGGTACCCATTCGACTTATCTCGAATTTTTTCTACCCACACATTTTTAATTAAATTCATGTAATCACGATACATTACTAAAAGAATATGAAATACTTTGGTAAAAATTATCTAAGTCGACAGATATTAAAATTTGTTAAATATAATCTCATAATATCTGCATGTATTTTATCATAAAAAATATATACATATAAATTAATAATAAATAATTTTCTGGAATGGCGGGATGTCCAATATCTAAAAATAATTTTTAAAATAACAGTTAGAAAATTAAATATACACATTCGTAACCACATTTTTGTTAGAGCAATCATCGAAAAATAAGCAAATTGTTTGTATAAAAATTAAATTTATTTACTTAATAATTTGGACTTAAACAAGTAATCATTATATGTATATATCTAAATTAATCATATATAATACTAAATTCCATTTGTTATTAAGACTGTTACTAACGTTATTATTAGTGGGAGAACATTTAATAAAACAAAAAATGCGACAAAAATTGTATGCTAAAATATGCCACTTGGCTTTAAAATATATAGCAATTATCATTGATTCATTGAAAAAATTATTACTTCCAGTAACTGCAAACGAGAAAACTCGGGATTAAGTCTGATTCTGTATAAGAATCTCCGAAGGACACCTAACTAGACTTTGCGAATGGACTTTACGAAAAGCGACGAGGAGTAACTCTCCATAATGAAAATAATTTCGGCTTTCCATCGGTACAAAGCACGCAATCACTACGGCATACATTGACGCAAAGAATAACGATGAGGCCTTTGCATATAATAAATTGATCACTAAACTATACTTATAATTCTATAATATTAAAAATATAAATCTCAAAAAGCAAACAAAAAGTTAATATTTAACTTTTAAGCTTGCTTCAGTCGAAGCATCTTGCTCCAATCTTCATTTATTAAATAAATTTGTATACTAATAAATACGAAGAAAAATTGACGATTATTTTAACATTAAAATTTTAATTAAAAGATACTTAAAATTATTAATGACTTTTTAATTCAAAATAAAATCCAAATTAAAAAAATTTTTAATTAAATATTTATTAAACATATTAAATTAATAAACAATTTTTGTTATTATATGTTTCAGCGATTTCGTATAATTTACATTTAAATTACGCAACAATTTGGTTTACTACGACAAGATAAATGCTGTCTGTATTGAACAGATATTCAATACGGATATGTATGTTCCAGTAAATAACTTATTAGTAATTATTGACAAAAGTAAATATATAATGGCATTTATCTGGACATAGTTTACATAAATTTTATAATACATGCCTAATACTATTATAAGTACATACATTTATTTACAATAAAATTTATTACAATATTAACCCGTTACATAATTTAGACGCGTACAGAATTTTACAAATAAGTTTAATTTTAGGGTCGCTGAAAAATCAGTAAAATTTGAAATTAATTAATTTTATTTTCATATTTGATAGTTGGAACAGGATGATGATAGAGAAGACTGGGATCAAAATTAACACCGGTAAGTTGTGACACTTACACAAAAACATTATGAACAAAATACAAAAGCGTAAGGAAGAGATAGAAGTTTATATAATAATATATTTATTACAAACTTCTATCTCTTCCTTACACTTGTATACTTTGTTTATAACATTTTTTTATTTAAGTGTTACAACTTACACGTGTTACTTTTGACCCC
>NW_017295563.1:0-461 GCF_001594075.2 Trachymyrmex cornetzi
TAGTTATCGGAACTAATCGATGTATCAGAGATGTACAATCGATTAATTAAGACATAATTGGCGAATGGCGCTACGGTGGCGCCATGATTTTCGTGAGCAACGCTGCGCATACACGTAAGCAGTATCAAGATAATTGTTTTAACCAGTTTCAACGTGTAACGACACATTAGGCCATTTTTCATCCATCGTGCGTGAAATGGCGAGAGCCAAAGCTGAGAAACTATAGTGTTATACAGTGTATTTAGTTACGTGTTCTGAAGAATCATTCAACCGTGACGAACGCGTTTCGGATCGGGTGTTTTGATCATATATATTTTTTAAAGTGTTGCCGACTTTGACTTTGTGTTGTGTTCCGATAACGGCAAAGCATTTGCTGACTATTGTGGAGCGTAATTAAGAGTCGCTCCATCGCACTGAGCGCTACCTAACCTCACACGGCTCAGACACGTCTTTTTCGTTAG
>NW_017295563.1:582-1303 GCF_001594075.2 Trachymyrmex cornetzi
GCACGCTACAACTAATTGCTATAATGTATGTTGCAATGACTGCTATCTGAAATATATACTGTAGCTAAACCACATGGTCCAAGTAGCTAAACTCATTCAACTATATAAATTAGTTATCGCAGATAAAGCATTGGCAGTCCATATTTTACACCTACCATTTAGTTACCATACACAGTTTTTAGTTACGGCAGCTATCTCTTTTTTTCCGTGTGCCACAGGAATCTGTAATTTATTATTTTTCCTAGTTTTGGACACAAAATACACCAGGAGCAGGTACATTAGCACGGATATTTCAATCGTGGAGAAGGAATTTTTATTCTGTGCAACTAATTCGGAGAACTGCGCAAGGAACATAAACGCTTGCTTTATCGGTAAAAAAGAAGACTCCAGCATCCCCTAGGGGATAGTAGCAAGTTCAGTTAGCGTCTGACATGAGTTTTCATGCAGTAATGCCTCCAATTCTTCGTCTTCAAACTTTTTCGGTGCGCCAGAGCGTCCTTTATTTTCAACATCAAAATCATTATTTTTGAAGCGTCTAAAAAAATCTCTGCATGTTGTTTCCGACAGAGTATGGTCGCCGTAAGTCTCAATAAGAATTCTGTGTGCTCCAGCAGCAGATTTTTTAAAATAAAATAGTGCAGTAAAATTCTCCGCAAATACTCTTTTGTTGGCACGAAACTCGACATGTTTAACACTATGAAACAAAAAGTTGTTTACACTT
>NW_017295563.1:1482-4458 GCF_001594075.2 Trachymyrmex cornetzi
CTTTAAATTTTATAAAGTTTTTTTCGGAAATTTATAGGAAGAGAAATTTTAGAATATTTGAGAATTTACATTTACAGGGTAAAGCACTACCTATAACTTAAAAAATTTTGCAGATCTGTAAATTATACGTTGTATGACTTTAAGGAATTTATTATACATAATACTTTAACATTTCTAAGATTTCTCATTCCATAGTTTCCGATGAAAACATAAATCTGAATAGATAATGTATATTGTTTCAAAAATCTTTATAAAAATACAAAAATTCTTAGAAATGATATAAGATACAATGAGAATTTTTTTCAGATTGATTTTGTTATAATACATAAAAATTTGGCAGAAATATAGAATACCTAAAATTACATTTGATCATCAAGATCAATTATATAAAATACTCAAGCATGATGATGATGCCGTAAAAAATTGTAACACGGGTGGTCCAAAAGTCCGTTTACATTTGAATCGGTCGCTTTGACGAGCAGCGATGGCGGAGTGGGGCGGAAAGGTTTCGAAGCGCAAGAGCGGCCATTGGGAATTCAGTACCATGTCGTCGTTCAGCGATAAACAACGTGCGTTCTGTGTACGCGAGTACTACCGCAACAACGATTCCTTGACTCTAGCGCAACGAAAATTTTGCGCCCATTACAACATACGGCGTAAAAATGAAGCTCCATCAATTCAATTGATTAGAAAATGGGTACAGAAGTTCGAGGAGACAGGTTCAACAATGAATCAAAAACGATCCGGTCGACGTAGAACATCAACAGATCCCGAAAACGTCGAGCGTGTAAGAGCGTCTATTTCTGAAAATCCTGGACTTTCTACTCGGAAGCGGTCTTACGCCTTAGGTGTGTCCAGATCATCTTTGAATCGTATTCTTCACAAAGATTTACATTTGCATCCGTACAAAATCCAAATGGTACAGGAATTAAAGCCTCAAGATCCCGCTCACAGGCTTCAATTTGCAAACGAAATGTTACAGAGGTTCACAAGCTTTACCAACATTTTTTTCTCAGACGAAGCACACTTCCATCTAAATGGGCATGTGAATAGGCAAAATTGCAGGTATTGGAGTGACACTAATCCTAAATTGAAGCATCAGAAACCTCTGCATTCACCGAAGGTTACTGTATGGGCAGCTTTGTCAGCAAGAGGCATTATTGGTCCATACTTTTTTGAAGATAGCCGAGGAAATGCTGTTACAGTGAATACAGAGCGGTATATTCTCATGTTACAGAACTTTTTTGCACCAGCGCTACAGGATTTCGAAGGTTTTAATCAACGATCGTGGTTTCAGCAAGATGGGGCAACATGCCACACTTCCAACGACTCATTAAGTGCTGTTCGCGAAATTTTTGGACAAAAAGTGATATCCAAAAGAGGTGACATTAACTGGCCACCTCGTAGCCCGGACTTATCCCCATTGGACTTCTTTCTTTGGGGATACCTTAAAAGTAAAGTTTTCAACAGCAACCCAGTGTCCCTGGAGGAATTAAAGGAAAATATTCGAGAGGAAATGCGAAACATTTCACGAAACACTTGTGAGGCCGTCATTGAAAATTTCCGCTCCAGGTTGCAGCAGTGTCAAAATAGTCAAGGATCACATATGGACGATGTTATTTTTAAGAAATAAAATCCCGATTTGTGTACTTTAATAATAAATCTCAACTTTTTATCTCACATAAGTAGTTTTTTTTTAATCATCATTTGAAATGTAAACGAACTTTTGGACCACCCGTAGTAATCAGTTTATCCGTTCAATATAATTCGATAGTTCAATAAAATTATTTTTAAAACTGTATTATAACGAAATTTTTAGATACTTCAGCAGAATCGTTCTTTCTGTGCAATTAAATTAGCTGAATTCGTTTTATTACCATTTGTAACGCTTCCATGACTATTTTGTTTAGACAGATCTCCTGTGTTGGATGATATTTTCCGAATCAAATTTTGTCCTTTAGAGCCCATTTATGTGGTAAATTATTTGCAATTACCAACGTCGGACACTTTACAGAACGAGATAACTTTCGAAATAAGATTTTATATTTTATATAAACAATGAGGAGGATTAATAAAAGAGAAAATTATTTCAAAAAATTGTGTTTATTTGCAGGAGACATAAATGCATGGCTCGAATCGAAGTTTGGTCGATTGCAATGCGATTCATATTTTTCTGAATATGTGGAACTCTTTAAACGTATGCTTTTAGCAAAGGAACCAAAAGATGTGTTAGTAGAGTCTCTAAAAATGTTATTCAAAATAATTCATCCCATTTATTATATAAACAAATTCTTATATGAAATAACTTACAATACACAGCTCAATGACAGAAAGAGATACAGATCAAAATATCCAATACGTTCTCTCACGTGCAAATATATTCGTGGCGCGTCAAATGTCTGGTGTCGATTCAGCGGGGAATTAGATCCATCGACCAGCAACTTGAAATTCATTTGACGCAAATTAAAGAATGTTTAAAAACGAGCATGATTCCGCTTGGGCAACTTCATGTTGATTTTTACTTCGATCACGCTATGTTTTTCAAGGCAATAACTAATAGAATATGACTTCCAGTAGCATTCGTACGTGGACAATACGGTGTCTCGTGGATTCAAATACCCATATTTCAAGTAATATACGTATTACTTGCGTTAAAGTGGTATTTTTTAAACATATTACGTTATTTGTGACTCAATGCGTATCTTGCAGATGAAAGACTCAAATGAAGGAAAATTATTTGATGCTTGTTTGGATGAAAACAATGAAGATTATGAAAAAAGGATTACGACCGAATTATTAGACAAGACAAATGCCTTCACATATCAGAACAGACATGAGAGAGAAAAAATTTCTGTTTCTCGAGATTATTAATCGACGATTTACCCAACCAAGTTTATAAAACCGAATTTTATCGTTGATTTGATGGATACACCGGGAGATTTTATCCCAATTGGAAGTCCTTGTTCAAAATTATAT
>NW_017295563.1:6197-7144 GCF_001594075.2 Trachymyrmex cornetzi
CAAGGTTAACGACTACGAGGTCTCAGGGTTTTAAAACAAGAGAATATGAGAGATGAAAATTAACATAGTTTATTTAAACCAAACATTATTATTTAATTATTAATAGTAAAGAAAGCAATGAGAAATAGAGAAAGATTACGCATAAAGGAAATTATTACAAACTAGAATTACCATAAAAATCATTATTACAAATTAAATTATTAAAAATTAACTAAAGATGATTAATACAAACAAAAATATTAAAATGTTATTACAATCAAAATTTATAGCGAGCCGAAATTATTATTATAAGTGAAATCATTATTTCCATTCAAATCGTATTTCCATTCAAATCGTGGTTACAATTAAATTACCCAGATAGCACAAAAATAGATATTGTATATACATTGGATATACATGAAAGGATGATGGATATTCAGTGGACTTCCACTTGTATTAAATTAGTATCCATTGTATATCCACTGTATCATTGAATTGTCTCCATCATTGAGTCATTTCATGTCCATAGAATATACATCCGCACATCCTATGTATGTCCCATGGATATGTTCCCATGGATGTATCTAGCATATTACGAATATCCATACGATGTACATAGGATATACGTATGTATATCCTATGGACATAAAATGGATCTATACTGGAATCAATTCGAAGATACAATGGGGATACAATGGATATTAATTTAAGTTTCATGGATATCCAGTGGATATTCATGAATATGAAATAAACCTCTGATGGAGTCAATTTGAAGATACAATGGGAATACAGCAAAAAAATAATTTTTTTTATTTTTAAATGGTGATTATTAATTTTCTGGTTCAATTTGTCTTCAATTTGTATTCTATATACGAGGTCTGTCCGGAAAGTATTGGGCCTACCTTTATATCTCCGCTCTGGCGTTATTCTGGATCATCGGGCGGGTGGCATCCTTCGAAGTAATCCCC
>NW_017295563.1:7816-9682 GCF_001594075.2 Trachymyrmex cornetzi
GGGAACAAAATCATACGTTGATATTTGTTAAATAAAAACACATTTATGGACATTTCAATATGTACATACAATGTACATACATTGTCCGCCGGTGAATATACATGGCATACCCGTGATGGTACATTCAGCAGACATACATGGAAAGCGCATTCGCGGATGTACACGGACGTATGTACGTACGGCATACATACAATGTCCGCCGATGAATGTATATTTACACCCATGGACGTATGTGCATACGATATACATACAATGTCCGCCGACGAATGTATATTTACATCCATGAAGGTATGTTCAGCGGACATACATGGAAAGCGCATTCACGGATGTACATGGACGTATGTACGTACGACATACATACAATGTCCGCTGATGAATGTATATTTACATCCATGAAGGTATGTTCAGCGGACATACATGGAAAGCGCATTCACGGATGTACATGGACGTATGTACGTACGACATACATACAATGTCCGCTGATGAATGTATATTTACATCCATGAAGGTATGTTCAGCGGACATACATGGAAAGCGCATTCACGGATGTACATGGACGTATGTACGTACGACATACATACAATGTCCGCCGATGGATGTATATTTACATCGATATATGGATGTACTATCGATGTTTATAGTATGTCCTTTGTATGTATATACATTCATGTATATTTATATTATGTCCAGTATGTTGTATGTACATTCTGGATCAATAACGGATATCCGTTGTACTTCGTGTGCTATCTGGTACTGACAATAAAAGATCTGGTTCGCTAGACGCTATTAATATTTTAGTTATACATGCCGCCAGAGAATGAATCTTGAGTGTGCAGTGCTGACTGTTTTTTTATTACATTATAATTCGCGTATAGTAGCGGAGGACGGAGGAAAGAGATTAAAGAAGAATTCCACCGGTATTAAATATGGATAGGCGGAATTCGGGATAAAAACAGGGATTTCAGAGCGAGAAGGGATAGCGGCAATTGCACGCCGTATTTCTTGAGGATCGAAATAATGGGGACCTATCATGTAAGTCCCCTCGGGAATAGGTTCGGTGGTCCGGGGAAATTGTCTGATAAGCGACTCAAACGAGTCGCTTTCCTGGAGGAAAAAATAGGATCTCGGCAGTGGAGGAGGAATTTCTTCTAGGAATTCCACGCTGTCCATGGAGTTCGTCGGAGAAGGAGTTCGGCGGGGAGAAAATGGAATCGAGACAATAGAAGAGTCAGGTGTTAAGGAGGAGTATCGGGAAAGATGCGTAAAGTAAGAGCTTCGGATAAAGCTGGAGAAGCAGGTTCCGGAATGGGAGAAGGCGAACGAGAAGGTGGAGACGGTGAACGGGAAGGTGGAGATGGTGAACGGGAAGCCGCTACTATAGCGAACGGCCAAATTGGTGATTCCGCTGGTGCCGGCGCTGCCGGTGGTGGTGTTGATGGACGACTCTCGTTATTCCTTGAATTCGCGGAGCGTTGGAATTCTGCGTATGCTTCGCCCAACAACCTTCGCGCTTCCAAATATGCCCAAATATGCTTCTGAGCCAACCTCTAAACGGGCGATTGTTCCCCCTTCGTGGCACTATGTTGTGACTTACGTTATTACAGATTCGCGACTAAAATAGAAGAATATGAAAGAAAAGACTTACTGTTGAAGTAGGCTTTAGTTCTCTGTTTAGTCTCCTGGACTTCGAGTAGCTCGCAGAAACTCTTACTTGATGTAATGGGGAAGATCTTCTGTTATGCACTGAACAAACTCTTATCTTAGCAAAATGAACTGCGAGAGAATGACTGACTGGTTGAAGACCGAACACAGAGCAGGATCAAAAATGAAGAGAGCGAGTCTCGCAGTGTCACGGTTTATATAGAG
>NW_017295563.1:9785-10037 GCF_001594075.2 Trachymyrmex cornetzi
ACTTTCAAAATTTGCTCCGCCCGCACTGCAAGTTTCAATCCCCTGAGAACTTATTGGTGATACGTCATCACCTTTTCTAGATTTTCAGATTCACGGTCACCCATTGGCGAGTTTGGTTTTTGGTATTCTCTCTGAAGAGAAGGGGTATTTCACTCATCGTACCTTCCGAACGACCTGCTCATGACAATTTGAAAACTCGCATTCCTCCTTTTTTCTTATTTCCGATTTCTCTTTTATTAGGTACTTGAACGT
>NW_017295563.1:10441-11067 GCF_001594075.2 Trachymyrmex cornetzi
CCTACATCCTGTCTCAACGATCACCCTATTAAGTAATCTCGAAACGAGGAAATCGTGGAGTCCTCCCGGACGTAACAAATAAAACATACTGCAAATCGGAAGAAAACTTTTTGAGATAGATTTTACATAAGGAATAGTAAAATATTTATCTTTCACTTGTAAGTTATGTGTAGTATGTTTATTGTGCATATGGAACTTTAATCTTTGTTCAATTGTGGAAAAGATGAATGATAAAGGGTAACAGTTATCTAGGAAAATGTGGATAGCATCTATTAAATTTTTTTGTTGGAACCATGGATGTGATAATAGGATAATTTTGTCTATGAAGCTGATAATTGTGCCTTTTTTGTGGCAAAGAGGATGATTAGGGTAAAAGTTAAGGAACCTTCCAGAGAATGCCTTTTTATGATAAATGTCAAATATAATTCCCTGATTGTCTATGATAAGAGTTGTATCTAAAAAACTTAATCTGCCTCCCGTACCAATCTCCAAGGTAAATTGTAGTCTTGTATGTAAAGAGTTAAAAGTATTTAAAGCATCATTTATATTATCAGATGGAAGCGCGATAATGACATATCTGAGATAAAACAATGGCTGTACTAATAATTTATTGATTGCTGTTTTTT
>NW_017295563.1:11078-11440 GCF_001594075.2 Trachymyrmex cornetzi
ACTGAAAAAAATGTTATTCATAATATCAATGAATGACATTTACTGACTTTAAATTCATTGATATAATGAACTTTTAATAGATATTATGAATATTTTATTAAGTATTTTTTATTAGCTAATAACTGGATTTATTAATATAACAAATCACTGTTTATTAATATGCTGTACTTGAATATATCATAACTTAATATAACATTTAATTAAATCAATGAAAAAGTTCATTCTTCCAACAAATATGTTCGTATACTTAATAAATTTATTTATTAGATGTCTATTACAAAATTTTGTAGAAGTGATAAAATACATTCATTATATTAACGCATTTTTTTATTAGTTAATAAAGTCTGTACATTAGCTCAATA
>NW_017295563.1:11539-12003 GCF_001594075.2 Trachymyrmex cornetzi
TTTAATGTATATATTCATTGTCACAATGAATTCTTAATAGTTTAATAACTCAAATTGATCATTTTATAAAACCTAAATCATTATAGGAATAAAATTGTTTATTGAACTAATTTTAATGAATTTTTTATTAATACCAATGAATACTTTTATTGTATTTACGTACATTTTTGGTTCAGTGCATAATGTTGCAAGTATAGTTACGTATATAATTGTTTATCCTTCATAATACTTTAATAAATATCCTTTAATAAATATTTAATAAATGCAATCTAATCTAGATTATCTATGTGCACATTCTGTCGTTCAATACTTGCTAGTTGAACGGCATATACATATATACATACGTTATTCGACATTATATATTAAAATAATTATAGCGTTATATATTTAAGTAATTATAGCATTTACTTATTAAATAATGCATATCATAATATTTTTTAGCATTTGCTTATCTTTTTCAAGCG
>NW_017295563.1:12218-13193 GCF_001594075.2 Trachymyrmex cornetzi
GATAAAGCATTTGGTGAACTTATCCGTAATTACTACATGGAGCCTAATTGTGGACAATTGTCATTACTTCATTTAATTAAAATTAAAACATATGAATCGGTATCGAATTGAAATAAAATCATTCATAATGTAATATGTATGTTCGATCACAACTATTAAATATTTCATTAAATGTTTGATATCGTTCTAGATAAAAATATAAATTTTTTTTCAAGGTGTTCTCCATAACTATTGGCCTTAATCTACGTATCTATAAATAAAAATTCCGTGAAAAGAAAGGCAATCTAATCTAGATTATCTGTGTCTATTCTATTGTTCAATACTTGTTGAACGGCAGTTACATACATTATATCTCCCAGTGTACATATCTTACAGTGTAGTTCTCACAAAATTCCTAGAAAAACTGTGGAATCTATTTCTAAAAATCTTATAAAAAGTATTAAAACGTGTTTGTACTTCTAGCAGCAAAAACTAATTCAGTTAAAATGCTAGCCGATTCGGAAACTATAACCCTAGAAAGAGCGCTGGCTCCATTAATGACCATTGGCGCGTTCTGCAATTTGGCCATTTTCGAATATCCTCTTGGACAATCTAGGACGTATATCACTTGCCTGTATGGTTTAGCCAAATGGAGCCTTCTTACGTACTTCTTTTACTATCCATATTACATCGTTAATTTTGAAATCAATACAATATACATCTTAGATATCATTTCGTTGTTCACCATTATATTAATTCCCATCAGCATCTGCCGTTTTAAGGTAAAAATTTAAAATGTATTCCCGATTACTATATAATAATACTTGATCTTTTGATATTACTTATCTTTTGTTTAGTAGTATTTTTATTTGAGAGCATTAAATTCAAAATTACAGGCAAATACAAATTTATGAAAAGTTTTTATATAAGGCTTTCGTTACCTCTTCAACTATGACCTACTTTTAGTCAAACTCAAGCTATGCAGTCTATCCCATT
>NW_017295563.1:13213-13473 GCF_001594075.2 Trachymyrmex cornetzi
CTAATCTACTCGTTCCTTACAATTCGCACCCAGCAAGCCCTCATGTATAATCCTTTTCCTCTTTTCTTCTCTTCTCGTGAAATTTCCTTTGGAGTACCCCAGGGTTTCATACTCGGACTTTTACTTTTAATATTTTTGTCTCTGATTTGTCTAATGTTTCTCTGTCCTCTGATCTCTTCATTTATGCAAACGACATAATTCTTCTCAAATCCTTTCATCCATTCGATGCTTTAATAGACTGTTCCGCTTTAAATAAAAAT
>NW_017295563.1:13629-14098 GCF_001594075.2 Trachymyrmex cornetzi
AACAAATTAGATTTGTACGTTTCGGCTCACGTTTTAAATCATCCTGAGCAATAACAATTACCGCTAATCGCGCTAAATAACTCCTAACGCGCAGTTGAATTTCGCTGTTATAGTCTATTGCCGAATGGTCTCTGCTAATAATTCGCTGCATCTAAATCCCTATAAATCATCCTTGCTTATTGTCGGTTCCTCAACATTATTATCTCGTATTCAATCTTTCCATATTGCTCTTAACTCTGTTCCAACTCCTCGCTCCTCCTCTACTGAAATTCTTGGTGTCCATGTTGAATCTTCGTATTCGATTCACACGTGGCCGTCAAGTGTCGGGCTGCATACACCAGTCTACATCTTCTTTATCCCCTTCCCTTCATCACATCCTTTCCTGCTCTCAAAAACTCCTCACTTCTCAATTATGCGTTATTTCGTTATTTGATTACGTCGATGTCGTCTACGTTCTGGCTCTTAATCA
>NW_017295563.1:14219-15744 GCF_001594075.2 Trachymyrmex cornetzi
TATGCTGTCTCGTTTTTTATCTCCTTCGCTCCAATACTCCCTTATATTTGCGACGCCTCCTTCAATTGAACTCTGAGCTTCATTTTACTTTTAACCCTCGTGTCACCAGGTACCAATATTACTTATCCTTCCCATTCATTGTTCCATTCCAGTTCCGTGCTGCTTTCTCCTATACCTCAGTCGAATGTTTTAATTCTCTTACTGTATCAATAAAAACCATTCCCTCTTTGTCCTGTTTTCCTTCTGCTGCCTCACGTTTTATCGCGTCACTCAGAGTTTTTAAACAAAACTGATGTAACTGATAAATGTAGGTGCTTGCGTGTGTGTGTGTGCGTGCGTATGTATATGATTTTAACTATTATTTCATCACTCAGAACATCGTTGCCTTAGTTGCGGTTTTTTGTTGCTGGTAGGCTTTGTAACAGCTGTTTTGCTGACGTCTAACCATTTGCAAGCTACTATAATCTATCGTATCATATTTTTTATTCATGTTTATTATTTTTTTAACATGTAGTCTTTTCCATAGCGCTTTTCAATAAACTAAATTAAATTTAAAAAAAGTTTCTTTTAACGGATCAATTTTTATACTTAATTTATTACAATGCAACTCTTTATCACATTCCGTATAAATATTGCAATAACAATTTTTACTCAAATATAAAATTACAATAATTTTGTTCGTGTCGCATAATCGATCAATATAATTTTTTTAAAGGAATTGAAAATATGTTTACGTGAACTTGCTATAGTAGACCTCACGTTGGAAGATTTCGGAACGCCAAAGGAATACCAAAGGCTACGTAATTGGATAATTCGAATAATTATCGGATTTATTTTATACGTTTGTTATTTTGCAATATATAGTGCGTTTATGTATTCTCTTTATTTCGACACAACTATAATTTGGGACGCGATCTTAGATATATTTCTGGCGAATTACCCGCGTATCGCCGTTGGTTTAAGAGCTCTGATTTCTGCAGTTATTCTTGGGTTAGTATTATAGATATGTGTACATTTAATTTGTAAGTTATTTTTATTGATATTGTACGTCAAAATGTTTACAGAGTGAAACACTTAAAAACCTTCTGGTACACACAATATAAAAAAAGAGAGCCATTTCCGCCAATGACCATGACCTTGACAACATATGTATGTTGTCTGTATTGTCTGTACAAAACATGTATATACAATACGTATTTTGAGTATTAAAAATATACTAAACAACAATTATTTAAAATAAATAAATAATCACTACTTTTTATTATTAAGTATTTGTAAGAGGTAAACATCTTTAAAAAATGCTGTGACGGAAATAATGTTAAGTTAAGTAATTGAATAAACATATATGGTCAGAATTTTCCTCTCCGATGAACCTGACCTTCACATATGTCGTCATAAAAAATTGATCGTCATATTGTAACATAAAAAATAAGAGTAAAATCATCTTAAAAAAATAATCAAGAGACACGGTAGTGTCTCGCGCCAAGTGGGCGCGCAGCGCGAGACACGAGTGTATTTACGCGAG
>NW_017295563.1:17622-17829 GCF_001594075.2 Trachymyrmex cornetzi
GAATATATAATTTCTTGCAACATATAACACATACTATTGTATTTTGTAAATTGTGAAAAGAACATATATTTTATCGCAACATATAACATTTAATTAACGAGACAAAATTATACGTAGCTTTATCTTTCTATTCAAGAGTCTTTTATATTTGCAATGGAATACAACATTTAATCTCAAAAAATTAAAGACGAAGCATCACAAAATGAG
>NW_017295563.1:18054-18255 GCF_001594075.2 Trachymyrmex cornetzi
TTAATTTTAACTTAAACCGCATGTCTTACAAATCTGAAATCATTATTCTAGTCTTATACGCTTTTACAATACATAACGTACACCATACAAATACTTATTCTACGAATATAATAAATCTAAGCCGCATACCTATCTAAATCTGGTCGCACATATGAACACGCTGCATATTATTAATTCTCTTTCAATCTCTTCATTACTTTT
>NW_017295563.1:18412-18627 GCF_001594075.2 Trachymyrmex cornetzi
AGCGCGCCAAGTTTTTTTACATAAAAAATTTTATTTTCATAAAATTTTCTCATTTTGTGATGCTTCGTCTTTAATTTTTTGAGATTAAATGTTGTATTCTATTGCAAATATAAAAAACTCTTGAATAGAAAGATAAAGCTACGTATCATTTTGTCTCGTTAATTAAATGTTATATGTTGCGATAAAATATATGTTCTTTTCGCAATTTACAAAAT
>NW_017295563.1:18723-19815 GCF_001594075.2 Trachymyrmex cornetzi
ATACATACTACTGAGGGGTAATTTATAATAAAAAGTTAACAAAATATTACCACTTGAATTATATTATTTATGTAACGGTTTTTTTTAGTTTATGTACAGTTTTTTATGGAAGATACATGAACACTTGGCGCCTTTTTTTACCTTTTTTTAAAAAGGTAATTTTGTTAAGATTACAAAACTAACGATAAAAGTAACTTTCATCCCTGGCTGTAAGGAACAGCTGCGCTGCATGTCAACAAGTAGTTATATTACGATTGAATTAACGCTACGCAGTTTGAAAAAATAATTCGAATTTTTTCTTTTTTTTTCTTTTTATTTGACATTCAAAAAAATAGAAAAAATTAACGTAGACTATTAATTCTAGTTTGTGCGATAATGATATGTTCTCTGAGTATAACCGTAAAAATAGAAGTCAGTCGGACTAATAGTCTTTTTGGAATCGTGATTACCATATTCGAAGCACGGTTTCGGCAAAAACGCGAATAAAGTTCTGAAACATTTTAGTATAAGTACCGCTCCGTTTTCCATTAGGAGCGAAAGTGACACTCAGAAGGGAACGAAACTCTGCTCTATTAGATACAAACGTTCTACAATGATTTCGAAAGGTTGAATATAAATAATGGCGAGCGCCGGTAATAACAGTAATTGATTGGGGCGCGCTATTTGAATCGATCGAGTGGCCCCAAACATTACGTCATTTTATCTCGAATATTTTGGACAATTTCGGTTTCTCCCAAAAAACATTTTTGTGGCATATTCTTAAGACTAAGTATTCAAAGAAAGCAAACAAAAATCGATTTTTTTACCCTTAAAACTAAAAACCTAGTAAAATGCATTTGTTGAATGTTTTTAACAATTGCTTAGCAATTTCATGTAACATTTCCCTGCTTATCACTGATTGCCAAATTGTTATTTTCTGTGTGGCGAGTAGTATTCAGATGGCTTTCTTTTTCGTTATCTAAAAATTATAAATTTTGGACAAAACACATTTAAATATTCTGCTGCTCGTATATGTATAAATATTATATTGAAATATAAAAAGTAAATAATTAAATTCTAATTTAGTCCGACTTCTGATTATTTATTAACGCA
>NW_017295563.1:22783-24377 GCF_001594075.2 Trachymyrmex cornetzi
ATAAGATTTCTCTATAACCATTCTGCATTTAAAAGTATTAAGTTAGATATATAAAGAACCAATAATTTATGAGATATTATAGACACATTTCTCTGGCACATATAATTGACATGACACATTAAATATCTCGGAAATCACTAATTTTTTGATAGTCTTAATATCCTAATACTTTTATGAATAGAATAATGAAATAAATCAGGTGTAAAGATAACATATACTTGTTTGTTTAACAGAATTATTCATTGTGCCTAAGCATTTATTTGGTATAAATTTAAAAAATTAGCGACTTCTTTCCCAATTTCAATAATCTTGACATATATTTTCAAACAAAATTGATGATATTAACATATATTTAACACTTTATTTTTTTCAAAGTGGAATAAAACAGATAAATTTTCTGCTTTAAAACGCAAATTCTCTCCTTTGATACACATATTCTATGCTTTACAGTACAAATTCTCTATCTTAAAGACACAAATATTCTGCTTTCAAAACGAAATTACTTTAAGAAAAAAGTAGATAAGTCAGAATATGATAAAGTAGGGGAAAAGTGGATCTTTTAAGAAGAAAGTAAATTTTAAACTCAGAAAAAAATGAATTCTTGAAAATGAATTCACACAAAAATAAATTCACACAACATGAATTCACAAAAATGAATTCACACAACTTTCAGATGTATATATTTTGTTTGAAATGCAAATATTAAACATACTTCCAAATTTAATTTTCTTTGCAGGGACTGTGCGTCTAATACATCCTTAAATTGTACGGAAACATCTTTTAGATGCCTCGATCTTCTCCTAAAAAAAAACGATGTAGCAGAATATGTTCAAAAAGTATTTAAAATATTATGTCATCCTCGAAATCGTTCCACTTTTATCTGAAATACACGTTTTCGTATCGTTTTGAGATAATTTGATGCAATAGTTGATATGAGACACCTTATATATGTATATACATTATAAGAATAATTAATTTCAATTAGGCGAAATAATCATACGTTGTGAACCGCAAGTAATAAAACACTACAGTTTATATCGAATTCTACGTTAAAAATATAATTTCCTCGTTAAAAATATAAGTACACTTCTCGTGTATGTCTTTCGGTTTGATTAATTATAACAATTACTTTTTACTTACAGGCACGTCCACCTACAACTGAGCCTTATATCACACAAACTAAACAAAGCATTGAAAGTACAAATGTTAATACAAATGGTATGGTACTTTCATGATACTTTAGCTATCTGTCTACAAATGTATGAAATGATTACAGTGTATGACTATAGATGGGAATTCACTGATTTTTCCGTGTGTTTATGCATATATTTTGATTTCGTTTTGAGGACCATTTTATTTCTCACATTACACTACATATGTCAAACTGTTTATAATGAGGTATATATTATAACAGAACAAATGAATTAATAACTAATTATAACTAAAATAATAAGCACAAGAAACAATAAAATTACACATGTCAAAGTTTTATTTCAAATTTTATTCATTGAATGCAAAGTTTTCAGATTTACTACAAACTTTCGTTTTATGTTGATATAATTTCAGATAAATGAGACAGTAGCAATTCTTCACA
>NW_017295563.1:25340-40644 GCF_001594075.2 Trachymyrmex cornetzi
TGATACGTACAAATATCCTAAAAATACATATAAAAGAATACAATATGTTAAATTCATAGTAACGTAAAATATTCATTTTGAGTTATTTATTGTTTGATCATTTTTGTATATCGGCCTTACTTGTACTCAATACGTCGTTAATTTTACTATGACATTGTGGTTAAATAACTTATCTCTTGAAAATGTATTAAATTTGACTCAAATTTAATTTATATAATAACAATAAGTTCAAACATTAATATGAACGCTTCACTTTGAAACTATAAAATGGATTGATTTTGACACATATTGAAGTTAAAAATAACAAAATATTATTAAAAGTAAGGGATACATTTGCTCTTTAAGGCTCCTTACTACTCAGCCAAGAACTCTACGTTGACGGTAGCGATACAAAGTCAGGGTCCGCGCACAAAGATGATCGCAACTGTTTCCGGCTGAGTCGTAATCGTAAGTCGTTTCCGTAAGTCAACGCAGAATGATTTTAGGTATGTCGTTTACCTAAAATCATTGTGCGTTGACCTACGACAATGACTTACCACTCAATCGGAAACAGT
Source organism: Trachymyrmex cornetzi (assembly GCF_001594075.2). NCBI lineage: Eukaryota > Metazoa > Arthropoda > Insecta > Hymenoptera > Formicidae > Trachymyrmex > Trachymyrmex cornetzi. The sequence goes on from NW_017295563.1 coordinate 25,895, forward strand.
TCCGACCATCTTTGTGCGCGGACCCTCAGACGGCGGTCTGGCGAAACCGATAGTCATACATTCAACGTAGTTAAGGCCATGGCACATAAAAAAACTTAAGGCGTAAGACTTAAGCAGTAAACGAATCGAACGATCACAATAGAGATCGTAAGACTATACGTAAGCAATAGCGAATCTAACATGTTGATTTCGTTACTGCTTAAGTCTTACGTCTTAAGTTTTTTTATGTGCCATGGCCTTTACAGCGTAGTGTTACAGCACCGCACCACGATAAATGGCTAAATTTGTAGGCGTGGAAAAGTGACGTTTTGATGACGAAATTTATATTGCATGCCATTTCGTTATTATTTGTTTGTGAAAATGTGACTTATCTCGTACTTTTTAAAGTCGTATTTGTCGATGAGAACTAAAGTTATTTGGGAATTTTATATATAAAAACGTACGTTTTACTCGTTTCAACATCTGTCAGACCATTTGTTACTGCCCGAATATAGGTTCACTTTACGTGCCTTTTACGACCATTTACTGTCCTGGAAGGACAGGACATTTTTCATCGATTTTTACAAGTGTTTTAAAGTGATCTCCTCATTTTGTTTCATCAAATTGTCTTTATTTAAAAATGGCGTGCAACATAAATTAATGTGATAAATTACAGATTAATATTAGGACCATGAATAAGTTCTCGCTGTTTCTTCAAAAATGGCAGTAGCAGTACTCCGTGCATGGAATTTCGAATGATAACGCACATGCAAGGAAGTACTGTATCTAACCTTACATTTCAGTGTATGATAGTTCACTTTAGTGTAAACAAAGTAATTTTTTATTAGTTCTGAAAATGTCTACTTTTGTGCCGAATAAAGTGTATTTGCGGGGAATTTTATTGCACTACTTTATTCAAAAGAAATCTGCAGCTGAAGCGCATAGAATTCTTGTTGAGACTTATGGTGACAATGCTCTGTCGGATACGACATGCAGAGACTGGTTTCGACGCTTCAAAAATAATGATTTTGAACTTGAGGATAAAGAACGTTCTGGCGCACCGAAAAAATTTGAAGACAAAGAATTAGAGCAATTACTCGATGAAGACCCATCTCAGACGCTACCAGAACTTGGAAAAATATTACAAGTTGATGAGTCAACTGTTTCAAAACGTTTAAAAGGGTTAGGAATGATCCAGAAGCAAGGACATTGGGTGCCGTATGAATTGAAGCCGAGAGACGTCGAACGACGTTTTGGCACGTGTGAACTACTGCTTCAACGGCAGAAAAGGAAAGGTTTTTTGCACCGTATCGTGACTGGCGATGAAAAGTGGATACACTACGATAACCTTAAGCGTAGAAGATCGTAGGGTAAGCCTGGTCATGGATCAACATCATCGGCAAAGCCGAATATCCATGGTTCGAAGCTTTTGCTCTGCATTTGGTGGGATCAGCTGGGTCTAGTTTATTATGAACTGCTTAAACCGAACGAGACTATCACGGGGGATCGCTATCGACTTCAATTGATGCGTTTGAGTCGAGCCTTAAAAGAAAAACGGCCGCTATACGCGCAGAGACATGACAAAGTGATTTTGTTACATGACAACGCTCGGCCTCATGTTGCAAAACCAGTAAAAACCTACCTGGAAACGCTTAAATGGGAAGTTCTACCCCACCCGCCGTATTCACCTGACATAGCCCCTTCCGATTTTCACCTATTCCGTTCGATGGCACATGGCCTAGCTGACCAGCGCTTTCATTCTTACGAAGAAGCTCAAAAATGGATCGATTCTTGGATAGCCTCAAAAGACATGTCGTTTTTCCGACGCGGGATCCATGTACTGCCAGAAAGATGGGAGAAAGTGGTATCTAGTGATGGGCAATACTTTAAATAAAATGTTTGTTTTCCTTATATTTTAAATTTAAGTTTCTATTTTGTAAAAAAACAGCGAGAACTTATTCAAGGTCCTAATAAAAAACTAATAAGTTTTTATAGACTCCTTTAATTAAAACAATTAATAAAACCATAAAATATGTATTACAGGTAATTTGATTCGACGCTGGATAACAATTAGCGCAATTTTTCTTAATACTAAAAATATACACTTTAACTTTGAACGTTATCACTCATAGTTTGAGTCTTCATCAGCAATCTTTCCTCCTAGGGATCGATTCTGTATCTTGAAACGAGGTGAAAATTGCAAAAGTGAGTGAATTTAGTAGAATTTCTGATAATTTTATTGGTCAATACCTAGTAAATTTGCTCACTTTTATAATTTCCACCTTGATAGAAGATACAGAATCGACCCTCTAGTGCAACGACTTACCTCACAACAGTAAACGATTCAATTTTTGAAAGGAAAAACGTTGGAGATATCATTTTGTCATGCAATATTCCAATCGTTTCGCTAGTGGGAAAGATTGCTGATAAAGACTCAAACGTTCAAAGTTAAGGTTTATATTTTTAGTATTAAAAAAGTTGCGCTGATTGATAACCAGTTTCGACTCCTATTGCCTGTAATACATATTTTATGGTTTTATTAATTGTTATAAATTAATATGTCATTCCTCGCTTCTGACATCACGATTTCAACACGGCCGCTGCGACTAGTCAGGGGAGCCTTAATATTTGCGACAAAGTAACATAATTAACGTTTTATAATAATGTCTTAAATTTACTCATCCTTTTGATAAAATTTATGCAAGTATCCGAACTGTCAAGAATAATAGAATATATTTAACGCTTATCAAATTATTTATTTCAATTAGATTTGTCAGTTTATGTTGCAAATAAAACAGAGAGAGGTAAAATTTGGCTTGGGACATTTCTACTATGGATACAATTTTATCTGCTGGGTATGTCTTATTTTAAATAAAAGTATATAGGTATATAATAAACGTATTTATACATGCATAAATACATATATATACATAGTGGAACACACACACACACACACACACAATAACTCTGTTCACTTAGAATATTTCCCCTATTTTTAGAGATATGTAATAATATATTTATTGAAACAATATATTTATGACCGTATATTTGAGAAACTCAATTAATACTAGAATGTAACATATTTATTGAAGTTGTATAGCATCATGGGCAGTGGAGGGGGTATAATATACTAACAGTTTGTCTATGGATGGAGGCGCTTTGGAGATTTCAAGACCTCCATCTTTTTAAATGGAATTGAATGATTTTTTTACACAATATGATTCCTATAATTATTCTGCATATAAAAGTATTAAACTAGCGTATCAAAAAATCAATTATTTACGTGATATTTCATATTTTATTCTGGTATATATTAACATTAAATATTTCATAACTTATTAAGCATTAATTTTTTCATAATCGTATCATTAATACTTTTATAAACAGAATAATGAGATGAATTAATTGGTGGATGAAAAACACATAGTTGCTTTAAAATGAATATGCATGTAAAAAGAATAATTTTTTAAATAAGCAGCTATGTGTTTTCCCAGTGAGAAATGACAATAGAGTCGGTATCGAATCGATGTTGATTCGACATCGAAGTCATCATATTGACGTCGAATTGACGTCTATTCGACATCTCGATTTTGTTGTCATTTCTCACTGGGTTCTTTCCATCAATTGATTCATTTCATTATTCTGTTAACAAAGGTATTAAGAATTACAAAAAAAATTAACAATTTACGAATTATTTAGTATTTTATGTCAATATAATCCAGAATAAAGTACAAAATATCTCGTAAACTATTGGCTTTTTGATATCAATACATTAATACTCTTATATGCAGAATAATTAGAGGAATCATATTGTGTAAAAAAAGATCATACAATTCCATTAAAAAAAATAGAGGTGATCTAGAAATCTCCAAACGCTTCCATTCATAGAAAAACTACTACTAGTATACTGTACCCCTCTTGATGCTATAGAAAAATTCAATAAATATATCATTTCATATCTCTAGAGATAGCGGAAATATTCTAAGTGAAGAGAGTTACTGTGTGTGCCCCAACCTGCATATATGGTATATATTACGCAACATAATTATCGCAACAGATTTTTCATCGAAATTTTCCTATTTTTCAAATGCGCATAACTTGATCAATTTTCATCGTATCAAGACGATTTTTTTTTTCATTTTATAGGTAATTATGTGTACTTTAAGAAAAACATGATACGAAATTAGGTGCTATTCGATGCCGCATCTCCATGTTTTGATAAAGCCCAAGCATTTATTTTCTTAAAAAATTTGATTGTTTGACGCGCTACCTGGATCGCCCCGAATTTTTTTCGAAAATACCACTAGACCATCGTAAAGTGGACTTTTCAACAAACAATTTGAAAAAAATTCGAATCTCTAGGATTTTTGTTGACCAAGTAATGCCATTTTGAAATTATTCGGGCATTTTTAACGAATACCGCGGTCAAGTGTTAGAGGCATTCAATACCGTGTATTGCCACCTCGGCGTCAGATAACCTCTCGTAAACGTTCTTGCATATTAATGCATGCTCTGATTGAATCTTGAGGTATCTCGTGCCAGATTTCATGTAGAGCTCTCTCAAGCTCTTGCGCAGATTAGCAGGAGGCCTCTCCAAGTTACGTAATCTCCTACCCATCATGTCCCATACATGCTCAATAGGATTGAAGTCTGGGCTGTTAGATGGATGAGGTAGTAATTGTATATTGTTTACAGCCAAGTACTCACGAGTTACCCTCGCACCATGGGGAAGTGCATTATCCTGCGTTAAGATGAAATCACGGCCTATTCGTCGACGCATGGAATCATGCAAGGACGCAAAACTTCGTTTATGTAACGCTGTGAATCCTAGGGGTTGGAGAATCACTAGATCTGTTCGATGGTACATTGATATTCCACCCCATAACAGATCCTCCACTGAACGCTCGAGTTGCATGGTCGCTTCAAAACGCTGTCGTCTACGTCGCCAAATTCGGATCCTAGCATCATTCCCAAACAGACAAAATCCAGATTCGTCTGTAAACAACACATTTCTTCACTGTCTGGCCGTCCAGTTTCGATGATTACGGGCGTAACGTAGACGAGTTCGCCGATCCACTGTTATCAACATGGGCTCTAGCACGAATTCGTGATCTTAAACCTCTTTTGTGAAGGCGTCTTCTTATCGTTTGAGTCCTAATTCGTCTGCCTGGTAAAGCTTCATTCCCGACTTGTCGCGCAACCCTTGTTGGGACGCACAGAGCTTCATTAACTAATGTTGCGATCGTCCTGATTCGTAGTTACTCTAGGTCGACCTTGACCAGGCCTCCGACGATAAGAATCTGTTTCTTGGTACCGACTAAAAAGTCGCGATACCGTCGAGCGATTAATACCCATTCTTATTGCTACGGCTCTCTGACTCAATCCCGCCTCTAGCAAGCCACAATTTGAGCAGATTGAATTTCAGTAAGCAGAGGCATTTTTAGTAAGAAAATAAAATATCCTGTGCTGGTCTGTATTTTTTTATTAGTATTCACTCTGCATAATAAAATTAATATTCAATACGGATTCTTCCCTATAATGAGGTTTTGGTATTTGACTCTATCGAGATATTCGTTAAAAACGCCCGAATAACTTCAAAATGACATTACTCGGTCAAAAAAAATCGTAGAAGCTCGAGTTTTTTTTCAAACTCTTTATTGAAAAGTGCACTTTACAATGGTCTATGTGGTATTTTCGGAAAAAAATCGGGGTGATCCAGGTAGCGCGTTAAACAATCAAATTTTTTAAGAAAAAAATACTTGGGCTTTATCAAAACATAGAGATTCGGCATCGACATGCACCAAATTTCGCATCAAGTTTTTCTTAAAGTACAGATAATTACCTATAAAATGCAAAAAAAATCGTCTTGATACGATGAAAATTGACCAAATTATGCGCATTTGAGAAATAGCAAAATTTCGATGAAAAATTTTGTTGCGATAATTTTGTTGAGTAGTGTGTGTATATATATATATATATAATAGAATAAATACGTATATATAAAATAGAACGTATTTAAGATTATCTTTACAGTTAATTCTTTTGTATTTAACCTTTTCGCTCCTAACGCTTCGGCATCCACGAAGCGATCCGTACAGACGAACGCTGGCTACAGCCAAGTAATTTATATTGTTCCTTATAGTACAAGTTACGTTAAACCATCCCGTACAGCCATATACCAAGCGTTGGTAACACTGATTTTGTCAAATAATGTATATTTAAACATAATTAGTTATGGTAATATATTGATACCTATAAAGCCAATGATATGGAAGGATAATTAAAAAATGGTTTACAAAGAAATTATAATTATATTTTTTCAAAGGACAATTCCTTTCTTTCAAAAACATGTCAAGGTAGCATTGTTCATGCTGTTCGGGCGTAAAATGAAATTTTAAACTGTCCACATATAATGTTTACACTTTTGGCGCATGGTCCGATCTGTGGCGATATTCCGATGGACCGCCTGCTTTCTGAGCGATAGGGTTAACAAAACTGTTTTTATTAAGTATAATGATAACATTCTTTCAGACGTATGCCACAATTTTGTCCGTTAGGATCACTCTTTCGCAGGTATATAACAGACCTTCTATTCTCGCAGTAAAGCTTGAGAAATTTTGTTTGATAATGGTTTGATATGAATAAGATGCCCGCGCGCGTGTATAATTAAATGCATTTTATTTAAACCAAAATCTCCGATTTTGCCATAACAATCGAAAATAATTTCTGGTTGTTATGACTGGAATCGAGATTTTACATCTAAAATTAGAATTATATTATAGGTATTATATGATTAAGATTTTTTTAATATCTTTCAGCTTGGTTGGAGTTACAGTTCTTTTGAATATAGATCATCAGAATCATGATTAATTTTAATCTCAGCGCCCTATAGCAGTCGAATTATTGTGTCAGTCGACACAAATCGGGCAAATATGCTGTATTGTTTTATGTCGTCGTGTTGTTTTCTGTAGTAAATTGGAACAAAATAGTACGTACCATGGTTGATGAGAAAACGTCTTCTCTTTCAATCGTCAGTATAATTTTGAGAAAAATGTATAGAAATTTTGAAAGTTGTAACGATAAGATTAAATTTGAATTTCTCTATGTTACATACTGCTTCGTAAGTACCTCATAGATTATGAGTGCATGATGCATCATTTATCCTTGTTTACATTCGATAAACAAAGAACATTATGCATAAAACGAAATGCCCCAATAATTTACAGAGAGACATGTTCGATCAACGAGATATTCTGCGGGTATAATTATCGAAAAATTTATCTAATAAACCAGTAATTTTGGTATATTAAACATGGTACAATTATCATTGCAATTCAAAATGCAATAAAAATAATATTATTACGTAGTAGCATAATTAAAAAATTAATAATGCGCGGTAAAGAGTACGGTAACGTTGAAAATGTACATTTAACACAAATTTTATTGAACCAATGGTTACTTTAATATTAATAAACGGAATGTATTATTAACAATAAAAGAATCTTATTTACTTTTAATTGTTAAATTGCGATAATAAAATTTATTAAAATTTATCTGGTGAAATTTAATTACCTTCACCTTGTGATACGTTGATTATGGGTACATTCTAGTAACCACACTAAAAATAAGACCTTTTTGGAATTTTTCTTATAGAAAACTATAAGACGTACGATTCTAATTTTTCACACATTTTCACATATTATTAATACACATGTCAATATATGAAAAAAATTTTTACAGCAGTATCTTAATTTCAAAATTCCATGAAATTAGTTGAGAGTCGCAGAGTTAAAAAAAATGAGAAGACCAAATGATTGATACATCTCGAGAACTAATAGCCAGAAATAAAAAACAAAGTTTTTTCTAAAAATTTATTTGAGTGATTATCGCGTAAATTGGAATTATTGAAAAATATTGAAAATTCGGCGCGCGAGTTGACACGTGTTTTTAGAACGTGATGCGAAAAAACATTTTATTTCAATCAAAAAAGTTGGACAAAGAATTTCATTTTTAGTGAAACCGGTTTATTCTAGTTTACGTGGTAGTTGATTAATCTACCAATACAATGCCGCAAGAATTTTTCAAATGGGTCGGTTAGTTTTTCTGAAATCGCATCAACCGCCAAAAAAACAACGTTTCGAGAAAAGGGCGTTTAAAGTTTAAATTCTTAAAGATTGCAATTATGTCAGATACCGAAAACATCCATTTTCTGGCAAATAGAAACGGAATTCGGAAAAAGCCCTCGTAGCGCTTGTAAGAAGAGCAAATGCGAAAACCTGACGTGATTGGTTTGGCAAAATAATAACGGATATCGAAACATCTATTTTCTTGCAAATAGGAGCGGAAGTTGGAAAAAAAGCCAACGTAGTGCTTGTAATGTTGGATTCACATTGCATTCGATTTGCGTCGTACGACGCTCTGCAACCAATCAGAAAACAGGATGATATGAAGCAAAATCCATCGGAATCCTGTTTTCTGATTGGTTCCAGAGCGTCGTACGACGCACATCGGATGAAGTGAGAATCCAGCAAAACACTTGCCGCGCACTATTGCCTCCTGACAAAGTGGATATGAACTACATAGCAAGGTCCACTTTTCAGAGGGTACATGCGTCCACTTTTCAAGGTTGCAAATGATAAATCAATATTTGATTCGTATATAATGCATGCTGTATACTGTTATAATATTTATATTGTGATTTAGGCGAGTCGCGGCAACGAAAATCTCGGTCGGTCAATTCGCCATTGATCTCCCCCACTGTGTAGAAAATACGCGGGAAAATTTTGGGAAAATTTTGGGCGATTTTGTTTCACACGCCTAATCACTTTCATATTGTATAATAACATCAAATTTACCTTGATACGCTCCAGTTTTCTGCGTCGTATCGATCAATATGAGATAAGAGTGGCTCTTTAGCAAAATGTTCGCTCAAGTTTGACTTTTTATATTACACTTTATTCAGGTATAAATGTTTCATGAACTATTTTTAACAGTTGTACTTTAATATTTTTATGCAAAGAATAATGAATTAAATCAATTGGTTAATTATTAAAAATTAAAATATGTAAAATGCTAATGTCTAATGTCTTTTTGAGGTGTGTGTGCGTGTGTTTATATATATATCAGGATATATATAACATTACATAGTTATATATGCATATAACTCATACACAATGTATTAGATATAATTACACTGTTAGAAATGTTCTTAAATTTCATTACATTTCATGTTACACAATTTGAAATTAATTTCATACATTATATCAAATTTAATGTATTTATAATTAAAAATACGTACTTGTGACAAAATATAGAATGACACTTCCCCCCCTCTTAATTAAATTTTGAAGAGAGTGTTCTGTATTTGTAATGTTTATTTTAAAATTAAATTCATGATAAATTCGAAGTAAATCTGAGATCCGCAGACTAGTTATATCTACTAAAAATGCAAATATATAGGGGAGGCTAGAAAATATAATATTTCTAAAATAAGACTATGCACCGATATCGATATATATATATATTAGTGGTATATATCAATAGATTCTTCACTTAAAGATATTTTTAAGTAAAATCAATAAAAAAAGATTTTTTAGTGACAAAACAATGTCATCTTTAGAACATAAAGTCGGTCCCTGCCTCAATTGATATTCTCTAAATTTATTAATTTATTTTTTACGTATATGTATCGTATGTATATAAAATCAGGATTTCACACTTCGTGAGGTTTCTTTGTGAGTGACGGCCATTCGAACTTGCCTCCAAATTGCTGTTGAGCCAATCATATTGCTGTGTAAAGTCCAGGATGCCCTCGACATCAGCAGATCAGCTGACTAGTCGTCAGCTGTTGCTTGGTCGAAGCATGTTTATCGAAAGTCATTGAATAAATATTTTTGTCAAAACACTTGTTAGAACTTTCAATCGCTCGGTGCGAACACGCCTTAAGACACGGCCGATAAGAGGATTTTTTTAACAAGATTAACAAACTCAGTGTTTCGTCGCTATCATCAGTCATTAGTCAACATGGCGAGCTACATGCAGAGATTATTGTTGATAGCCGGCCGTTTGTGTCGCGTAAATTTCACGAGGCGTATCCTTTGGAAATCCGTTGTGGACTTTAGGACTCTTCGTTAGATCATGTGATCATATATCAGAATTTGTCATATTCGTCCTTAAATATTGATCAGAAATTTCTGCCTCCGCCACGCTCCGAGCGAGACGTAAATCAACTTAATTTTAAATCATATCTCTAATCATCAAACAAATAAAACACATAGCCTAGTCTTTTAATCGCGACATAATTCGTACTGTATGATGATCAGTCTTGACTTAAAATGTAGATGGTAGCACGATGCAGAGGCGCAACTCAATCAGTAGTTCGTTTTGCCGACATTACGATTTTGCTTTCTCATCTTTACTGATAACTGATAAAAGATATTTACCCTTTCATCGTTGCATGTCACTGTAATATTATATAAGAAAAAAAATGGATTATTTAAGTTAAGAGGGGAACCTCATGTAAATAGCCTGTTTTTCAGGAATTTTTTTTTTTAAATGTAATGCGTAGATTAATTTACAATTTAAGGCACAATTTATTTACGTTATAATATTTAAAGAAAATATTTTTTTTAGACTAATCGTTAAGAATAAAACGGTGCAATGGCGGCTTGAAAACAGCGTCTTGAAAATGCGCCGTGCAGCATACAGGTCACAAAAATGATCTGAAACAAAAAAATACAAAATGGGTTCTTTAGTTTATGCAAAAACACTCAGCATGACGGTCCCCTTTTATTAAAATTTGCAAATTTGCAAAAATGGTGAAATTTTGAAAAAAAAAAGGATTTTCTTTTATAAACAATTGTTAATAACAATGTTTTAAATAAAAAAAATAAAAATCGGAGCTCGTCATGCTGAGGCCAAATATCTATAGAATTTCTATACCAAATTTCATAAAGATCGAGTGATTAGTTTTTGAGCTACGTTGCACGGCGTGCGAAATTTTGCGTTTCGAGAAAAACGCGTTAAAGTTTGAGTAATAGAAAAATCGTGAAAAAATTCGTAATTCGTTCTAACTTACCGCAGTTTTTTGCTAATCTGCGATTCCAGGGCCATAGAGTAGACCTTCCTCTTCTTCAAACTGTTCTAATTGAGCCGTTTTTTCCTGTTGTCGAAAAGTACGAGCCTCTTTGGTGGCATCAAGAGAGCGGCGCTCCTGCTGTTCAATACGGCGTTTGTCGTAATTATCGGCGAATCCTTTGCTCTGCTGTCCAATTACGATATTGAGATGTTGCATTGTTTGAAGGACGAACGAAAACCCTTCGTTAAACATGCCCGCAGCCAAAAAAGCAGCTATCTCAATGATTTTTTTACCACAATTGAGATGTTTAGGAGCTAAACGCCAGACGATAGCGTTGAACCGTTACTCACATACACATACACATACACATACAGACGTCGAAGACGGTAGGGATGACATCTGCTTTACATTAGTAGAAGCTCTAACACAGCCAGGTCAAACTTTATTACAAAGGAACCGAAAGGCCGATTATCCGACGAGCGCTCGACTATTTGAGTGCTCCGCCCAATTCGACTGTTTACTTTCTTTTGAAAATAAAGTACAAGGAGCTCTCGGATCACTTTCTAACTTTTTTTCTCGTATTTTTGAGGAAATTTCCTATCAATTTAAGCAAAAAAATAAAATGGCTAAAAAATTTCATTTTACATGAGGTTCCCACCTTAATTTATTCATTTATTATTATTATAAATTAAAATCACAGTATAAAATAATTTCAAATATTTCCAAACATTTCGACCTTTAATATAATCTTCTTCAGTAAATTCTACATTGTCATACAAATTGAACATTACAATTAAAATATATAGCTTTACAATTATTACAACTTCTTCATGTTTGTATCCTCCAATATTTACAATCAGAAATTCATAATTAGTTCCTTGACATTTAAATATTATTTAAATATGTCATTTAAATATTTATTAGCATTGATAATAGACTGTTCCTTGTATCTTGTAATATTACATAACGTCTGTACTGAATGTTGTAAAGAAAGAAATTTAAAAAAAATATTCAATCTTCTGGTAAAAAAATTCATAATATATTTCCAGGGATGGGAAGTAACTCGTTACTTGTAACGAAGTTACAGTTAGAGTTATTAACTTTTTTTCAGTAACTGTAACTTAACTTCGTTACTTTCTTTCCATCTGTAATTATAACTTAACTTAGTTACATCTTTTAAGTAACTAGTAACTAATTTAATAGTTACTTTCATAGTTATTTTATATATTTGAAACGTATTTGTCAATTTAGTGTGTGGTAGTGTCCACTTGGCGCTACAAATACTTCGAAATATTTGAATAATCAGAAGAAAGAAATTTAATTAAAGCGTTCAATGAACTCTTGTACCTGTTTGGTCGATATTTTGGGATCTAATGGAATCCGCCAATCAAATGCAAGAGCGCTCAGTGAATGATTGTAAACTATTTTGGATTAGTGCTGGAATTTATTTGCAACTTTTAGCCGTATAAAAAAAGAATTTTTTTTACAAAAAACATTGTATATGTGTGCTATTTCATATTCATATTCATATTCATATGTGTTTATATTACTTTAACGAAAAACTTCTTTGCCATACAATTTTACAACGCCGATGTGCAGAAAATCTTGAAAAAACATGACGTTAATCACTATTCCACGTATTCGATGTTAAAAGCGTCAGTGGTCGAGCGGTTCAATCGCACGCTCAAGAACGATATGTGGAAGACATTTACGCTCAACGGCAATTACAAGTGGGTCGACGAGCTGCCGCGTCTCGTGTCAAATTACACACGCGCAAGCATCGCACCATCGGCATGCGACCCGCCGACGTAATTCCCTCGATCGCCGAAAGACTCTTACACGCCAAATCGGACCACGATCGTAAACACCTCGGTGGTCTAAGGTACAACGTACTAATCCCGTAACCTAGTTACTCGAGAACTATCGCGGAAAATCCGTCGCTGGAGCGTTCTACGAGCACGAGTTGCATCGCGCTACTCATCCGGATGTGTATCTCGTGGAAAAAGTACTGCGCAGGAAGGGAGACAAGGTGTACGTCAAGTGGCTGGGATTCGATGGATCGCACAATTCATGGATACATAAAAACAATGTGATTTGATACAATTTTTGATTCATGTATTGTTTTATTCTACATAAAATTATTCTATATAAAAAATATATATCTACATGAGGATATAAAAACGTGTAAAATATTTTTTATTATTTATCCCTTACATCTTCGTTTTTGGAGTATACAGATATAAAATACTTATAAATGTACGATACATGAAACGAAAAAATAATAGTAATACATAATAAATGATATTACATATAACGTAATAGTAAGACTTATATAAAGTACTTATAAATGTACGATACATGAAACGAAAAAATAATAGTAATACATAATAAATGATATTACATATAACGTAATAGTAAGACTTATATAAATGTAAAAACATACATAACGATATTATAATAATACATAATAGTACACTGTATGAAAATAAAAAATAAAAAATGTAGGAAAACATATACAAAGTACAAATTACGATAATATATAAGAAAATGGTTGAAATACGAATTGAAAATAATAATACATAATAAATGGTACTACATTAAACATAATAGTAATACTTATATAAACGTAAAAAACATACATAAAGTGTAAATTACAATACAATAATAGTAATACTTAATAGTAACATAAATGTTAATGCATATACGTATTACAAAGGTATCGACCAGTGTCCCCACGGTAACGTCTCCGTCGTGTTCGGTACGACGTATCGTTTGTCGTCGTATGGACTCAGAACGATTTTCGATTCGGATATCGTGTATACCTCATGCAGTTTAGATCGTATACACGATTGACAACGAGTCATTTCGATCTCTTCGTTCAAGCACCGCGTGTAATCGTCGAACGTTATCGTTCGCGCTACGACGTTATTCTTTACGCCTTTCGCCTTTTTAGTATCCTTCTTGCCATCTACCCTCACCGCATACATCTTCGCTCTGAGCCCAACGAATTCGGTCGTTATCATACCGTTGTTCTCGTCCTTCATAAGACCTGGTACTTTTTTATTCGCGAGAGACGTACCGTATGCGTTGTCCGCCGGATAATCGCTCGTGTCGAATCTAGCGATATCGCGTTTAATAGTCTCGTAAATGTTCTCGCATTCTATGTGGTAAATGAGACTGTCCGTGTCGGTGTACATGCTTTTGCATTTATCGTGAAACAGTGGTAACATGTAGTCGTAGTGAAATTCGTACAAGCAGACTTTCGATATATCGAGTATACACATACCCAAGTAAATCGGCTTGTTGAACTTCACCTCGAGTTTACGCAGTTCGACGGCGATTAAATTTTCCGCAAAGATGCTACAACTGTGGAAATTCGGTTTCGCGATCATTGCCTCCGCGCTGTATCATCCGTCCCACTTTGTTAATAATTTTACGTCGACGTGATTGCTCACATTCTCCATGATTTTTCCGAAAACCGCGTTGTTCATTAATTTATACAAATTTTTTTCAAAATCGTTTTTCGCGCGAGTTCTGAAATTGGTATTGAGTTGGATGTACTCGCGAAGCCATGGAGATTGCGTGAATTGTAACACCCGATGGATCTTTGTTACGCGAAGACCGTGACGAGTACATTGCTGTAGGTTGCGGTAGTGAATGACGTAACGCTGTTTATTGTACAACGTCGCTAGAA
>NW_017295563.1:40690-41186 GCF_001594075.2 Trachymyrmex cornetzi
AACGTCATGGAGATGTTGTGGATACTCGAGATCGACCTCGAGAATATAACCGATGAGCGAATCCAGAGCGATCGCGCTCATGTCAAAGTTCGCAACGTCTTTGACCCATTGAAATTTGGCGTATGGTAATGGTTGACTCATCGCCCAACCGTACAAGTTGTTAACATCGTAGTACATTAAGTACGACGACGGTTCCGACGGGTCGTACGAACTCATGTACTTGTTATTAGCCTGCGCATATCTGCTGGAACATTGACTGAGGCCACCGCGTATACCGCGCTCGATGAACATGACCATATCAATGTCGGTGAGCAATTCAAATCTTACGCGCGTATGTTTCAGCATGGCATCCCACGTGAAATCTGGTAGTGTATAATAATGCGCGGGATCGAGACCGTAACTCGCGACGCAACTTTCGCGGAAATTTTTGAAAATGTCAGCTAATAACAAGACATCGGTTTTCAAGTACAGATCGCTGTACTCGCCGAGCGTTCGA
>NW_017295563.1:42292-42592 GCF_001594075.2 Trachymyrmex cornetzi
CTCACGAGGCGCGACAGGTTCTTAATCCACGCAAAGTGACCTACACCGTCGTTGCGTGGATCTTGCAAATACAGCACGTTGACGTGTTTCTCCTTCTTGTCGCTGGTAAGCCGTACAGGAAGGACCTGTATATTCTCGTTACTATATACATTGATCGATACCGCGTTCAATTGTTCGAATTTTTGAATGTCTTTCAATATCATTGGAAACTCGATGCCCGCAAGACTTAACACTGCAGTGTAATGTGGATACGATGATTCCCGATACACATGTTCTTCAGCCGGATGTAGAGCGGCGACC
>NW_017295563.1:42989-43503 GCF_001594075.2 Trachymyrmex cornetzi
CTAAAAACCGCCGCGGATCGATGTAATTAGAATTTAACACAGCGCCCGTCAAAATACAACTTTCAAATGCGGCATCAATCTCTCGCCAGACGAGAGATCTTTCGTTGCCACTCGCGTACTCGTCACTCGCGTGCCCACCACCAACCGTGCACGAACCGTCGCTCCAAATGCGATTTTGCACCCGCGAGTCGCGCGAAGATTGTCTATGTCCAACGGCGAGGCGCGGACGCTTGACACGACAAAGTTCTTCGAGCCGCTCGATGCACTCGTCGCATCGTTGCAGCCACGCGAAACACTCAATCAGAGTAGCGACCTGACCGCACTGCTCCAACAGTTCGCGTTCCACTCGTTCGTCGAATTCCATGTTTTTTAAAATCAAAGTCTTTAGATCACGACACTCTTCCACGGAGCACTTGCACATGAGTCATTTACATACGTTGCAGCACCGCCTCGTATCTAGAACGTAATAACGTTCTATCACTGTTCTATTATGTTTGTGTGCGAAAATGCACTG
>NW_017295563.1:43827-44542 GCF_001594075.2 Trachymyrmex cornetzi
CTCGGTCGCGTAGAAACTGCACCGGCGATATTCGCACATCATTTATGTCTCTCTTTCGCTGATTACCGAGAACGTACAACACATCATTTACAACGTCACGGTTTTCCATGTCTCGCTCACAATACTGTTCAAAATAGTTTTTAATTTGTGCACTGTGGGCATCTGTGTGTTGCATGGATATATAATGTACAATGCTACTCTGCAGTTCGTACAGAACCCACCGCTCAGCACATCAATATAATTGATACTATGTTTCTTTATAAAATGCATTCCCACGGTGTCAATGTTAGCTAAAAGCACCATGCATGCAGCACATACGGTTAAAACTCCTCTACACGCTCCCGAAGTTTTGCCATTTAATTTGGAAACACCCTGTATACATTGATCGATACCGCGTTCAATTGTTCGAATTTTTGAATGTCTTTCAAAATAATTAGAAACTCGATGCCCGCAAGATTTAACACTGCAGTGTAATGTGGATATGATGATTCCCGATACACATGTTCTTCAGCCGGATGTAGAGCGGCGACCACCGACCACGCGTCGTACGCACACTGATCACCGCTCGTTTCGTCGCTATTTCCCGCGGCACTTCGACATGACATCCCGCACGCATGGGATTTAGTTTATTCACGTTGATAATCAAATTGAGGATTCGCGACAGCGCCCACCCACTGTCGCGTTCCTGGAACTCTTCGAGCGATGTCAACGTAGG
>NW_017295563.1:44813-45697 GCF_001594075.2 Trachymyrmex cornetzi
GAGATCTTTCGTTGCCACTCGCTTACTCGTCACTCGCGTGCCCACCACCAACGTGCACGAACCGTCGCTCCAATTGCGATTTTGCAACCGCGAGTCGCGCGATCCTCGCCACCACGGATTATCTATGTCCAACGGCAAGGCGCGGACGCTTGGCACGACAAAGTTCTTCGAGCCGCTCGATGCACTCGTCGCATCGACACGCGAAACACTCAACCAGAGTAGCGACCTGACCGCACTGCTCCAACAGTTCGCGTTCCACTCGTTCGTCGAATTCCATGTTTTTTAAAATCAAAGTCTTTAGATAACGTCACACTCTTCCACGGAGCACTTGCACATGAGTCGTTTACATACGTTGCAGCACCGCCTCGTATCTAGAACGTAATAACGTTTTATCACTGTTCTATTATGTTTGTGTGCGAAAATGCACTGTTCACACTCAAAACATCGATCGTTGCATACATCGAAAAACAAATTTGGTATATGACCACGAAGCCCCTGCCACATATTGTCAATAATCAACAGTTCGACACATTTGTCACTACCCGCGGGAATCTTAATGCACGTGCACCAACGCCGGATCTTATCTGCGATTTTCTTCGCCCAATAATAATCGTCCTTTATTACATTGACATTTATATTTTTATTGTCATCGTTCTTACATTCTTCTCGTAATCGCGTATACACTCTCTGTCGCGCGAGTAAAGACTAGACAGAAACGGACGATGTTATAACTTTTCCATGTTTCTCACCGCGTATACCTAACTCTCGATCGCGTAGAAACTGCGCCGGCGATATTCGCACATCATTTATGTCTCTCTTTCGCTGATTACCGAGAACGTACAACACATCATTTACAACGTCACGGTTTTCCATGTCTCGCTCAC
>NW_017295563.1:46128-46414 GCF_001594075.2 Trachymyrmex cornetzi
CGCAAACTATTCAGGATCCACGTTTCCAATATTTTCGACTATATCCACGACGTTCGCACGATGGTTAGCCACACTTTTCCCATCGCTCTTATTGCGACCGATTCGACAATCTCTCAAGGCACCAACTGAGGTGTTGAGCACTTGTGCTCTATATATATATATTTCGTTATGTCCAGTGGACTCCACTATTTCTCCGTTTTGTGAAAATTCCGACAAAAAAGTCATTAGGACAAAGCATGAACATAAAACTCGAACGTCACCGATCGGCGAGCATGACAATATTCAA
>NW_017295563.1:48351-50975 GCF_001594075.2 Trachymyrmex cornetzi
TAGCCACATAGAGTTAGAACTTGCCTATTATACCTACTCTCAATAATTATGAACTTGGTTGTATTTAGGTATTTAAAATAATTATAATAATAAAATATTGTTTCTATAGAAATATTACATTACGCTATATCTTGGTCGAAAAACGGTTGGAGCATATATCCTTTTGGAGCATATAACACTTTTCGTTCTATAACTGTTTGTTTTTTGTATTGTTTTTTGTTCATGGTAATATTTCCTTTTTTTGTGAAGTTTTCTGTTGTCTTGTACGTGACTGCAGTCCCCAAAATCTTACTGCTATTACGTCATACCCACCACCGAAGAATCCCCGCGCTACACTTCCCCTCGCCAACGAGAATCCCCCGCACCACGCGCTCCCTCTAGACAAATGGCTTAGAACCGGCCCTATATACCTACTGTATAGGATTCTAATGCTGATATAGAGAAATTAAAAATTAGAGTAGAAAGTATTAAAATTTAAAAGAAAATATTTTTTTTAATACTTATCGATAGTTCTTTTAATTAAGTTATTTAATTAGTCATTGTTAGTAGAAATATACAATTATAATCAAATGTGCAAATAAATATGCAATAAACATCTTTGCTTGTTATGTAAGAAAAATAATAAAGAGGGTGAAAGAGCAACGGAATCCTTCAAATACATCAGCTCATTCCATTCATCCATTTCTGATGCGGAAACAGCGATATTGTTATTACAATCTGAAAATAAGTTTGCTTTATTGGCAGTTGTACAGACTCTATCGAAATATGTTAGTACATCGAAAGACAATGCAAACATACTTTTTCATCTCGGCACTGTAAATAATGTTCTTCCTATTATCGAGCACGAAGATATATTTGTTTTAAGGTTTGTGTAGAAATAAAACTTTATCTTTATAGTATAGTGCTCGATATACTATTATAATATTTGTAATACTATGATAAAAAAATTGTCATAAAATTAAGGATTTTTCATATATTATTTTATATTGGGACCTTGAATAAGTTCGCGCTGATTTTTCGTGAAAAGTAATACTTTATTTTTAAAAAGTCGTAAAAAACATGTCACTGAAAGCATTGTCCATCGCTAGCCACTACTTTTTCCCATCTTTCTGGCAGCATTTGAATTCTACGTCGGAAAAACGACACGTCTTTTGAGGCTATCCAAGAGTCAACTCATTTGTTAGCATCATCATAAGAATGAAAGTGCTGCTCAGGCAGCCCATGTGCCATCGATCGGAACAGGTGATAATCGGAAGGGGCAATGTCTGGTGAATACGGCGGGTGGGGAAGAACTTCCCATTTAAGCGTTTCCAAGTAGGTTTTCACCGGTTATGCAACATGTGCGTTGTCATATTGCAAAATCACTTTATCGTGTCTCTGCTCGAATAGCGGCCGTTTTTCTTTCAATGCTCGGCTCAAACGCATCAATTGTAGTCGATAGCGAGGTCTCATAATGGTTTCGATCGGTTTGAGCAGCTCATAATAAACTACACCCAACTGTTCCCACCAAATGCAGAGCAGAAGCTTCGAACCATGGATATTCGGCTTTGCCGATGATGTTGATGCATGCCCGGGCTTACCCCACGATCTTCTACGCTTAAGGTTATCGTAGTGTTTCCACTTTTCATCGCCAGTCACGATACGATGCAAAAATCCTGTCCTTTTCTGCCGTTGAAGCAGCTGTTCAAATGTGAAAAGACTCCGGTTCAACGTCTCTCGGCTTCAACTCGTACGGCACCCAATGTCATTGCTTTTGAATCATTCCTTATAATTTCAAACGTTTCGAAACTGTTGTGTGATCAACTCCTAATGATTCTGCAAGTTCAGCTAGCGTCTGACATGAGTCTTTATGCAGTAATGCCTCCAATTCTTCGTCTTCAAACTTTTTTGGTGCGCCAGAGCGTCCTTTATCTTCAACATCAAAATCATTATTTTTGAAGCGTCTGAAGCAATCTCTGCATGTTGTTTCCGACAGAGTATGGTCGCCGTAAGCCTCAACAAGAATTCTGTGTGCTTCAGCTGCAGATTTTTTTTAAATAAATTAGTGCAGTAAAATTCCCCGCAAATACACTTTTGTTGGCACGAAACTCGACATGTTTAACACTATGAAACAAAAAGTTACGGTAATTATTTAGAATAGGGGAAGCAGCACCGATGACCTTGACCTTGACATATGTTGTCAAGGTCATGACCCTGAGTAACCTCCGCCAAGTTTTAGCTGTCGCTCGTCCTTCGTTAAAAAGTTATTAACAAAAGAAGTTTAAAAAATAACGTATTATTTCTGCTATGTATGCAATATTAAATACTATTCTACACCTCCGACACACACACACAGGGGGGGGGGGTGCAAGGGAGGGCCCACGGCCCAACAAATGGTTTGGTTAGGATTAGATTTTTTTCCTAACCCTAACCCTAACCAAACCATTTGTTGGTGAGATAGCCTACCTCACACCAACAAATGGTTTGGTTAGGTTTAGGGTTATGAAAAAAAAATCGTGCGCAGGGGCGCACAACTCTCACCTCTGACTCTCGCCCTCTCTCCCTCCTGCTTTAGGGGCGCACGACTCTCACCTCCGACTCTCACCCTCTCTCCCCCCTGCTTCAGGGGCGCACGACTCTCACCT
>NW_017295563.1:51353-52670 GCF_001594075.2 Trachymyrmex cornetzi
CTAAAACTTGGTGGAGGTTACTCAGGGTCATGACCTTGACAACATATGTCAAGGTCAAGGTCATCGGTGCTGCCTCCCCTATTCTAAATAATTACCAAAGTTATTTACACTTCGGCGAGATGACATACACTGAACTTCAAGTTTGCTTATCATAGTTCCTTATCGATGTGTTCCCATCTTCACTTAACTACACGCACGCAGTTCTGTTAACACGATCTGTTGGAAAACAGCGAGAATTTATTGAATGTCCTAATATTTATAAAGATTTCTGAAAAAATATCTTAAATTCCTTTAAATTTTATAAAGATTTTTTTTGAAATTTATAGAAAGAGAAATTTTAGAATATTTGAGAATTCACATTTACAGTGTAAAGCACTACCTATAACTTAAAAAATTTGCAGATCTGTAAATTATACGTTGTATGACTTTAAGGAATTTATTACACATAATACTTTAACATTTCTAAGATTTCTCTTTTTCCATAATTTCCGATGAAAACATAAATCTTAATAGATATTGTATATTATTTCAAAAATCTTTATAAAAATACAAAAATTCTTAGAAATGTTATAAGATAAAATGAGAATTTTTTTCAGAGTGATTTTGCTATAATACATAAAAATTTGGCAGAAATATAGAATACCTAAAATTACATTTGATCATCAAGATAAATAATATAAAATACTCAAGCATGATGATGATGCCGTAAACAGTTGTAATATTATAGTAATCGGTTTATGCATTCAATATAATTACTTAGATAGTTCGATAAAATTATTTTTAAAGCTATTTATAACTACATTTTTAGATTCTTCAGCAGAATCGTTCTTTCTGTGAAATTAAATTAGCTGAAATCGTTTTATTACCATTTGTAACGCTTCCATAACTATTTTGTTTAGATCTCCTGTGTGGGATGATATTTTCCGAATCAAATTTTGTCCTTTAGAGCCCATTTATGTGGTAAATTATTTGCAATTGCCAACATCGGACACTTTACAGAACGAGATAATTTTCGAGAGTAATAAGATTTTATATTTTATATACACAATGAGGAGGATTAATAAAAGAGAATATTATTTCAAAAAATTGTGTTTGTTTGCAGGAGACATAAATGCGTGTTTCGAAGTTTGGTCGATTGCAATGCGATCCATATTTTTCTGAATATGTGGAACTCTTTAAACGTATGCTCTTAGCAAAGGAACCAATAGATGTGTTAGTAGAGCCTCTAAAAATGTTATTTAAAATAATTCATCCCAGTTATTATATAAACAAATTCTTATATGAAATAACTTACAATACACAGCCCAACGACAGAAA
>NW_017295563.1:52952-53288 GCF_001594075.2 Trachymyrmex cornetzi
ACTCAAATGAAGGAAAATTATTTGATGCTTGTTTTGATGAAAATAATGATGATTATGAAAAAAGGATTACGACCGAATTATTAGACAAGACAAATAAATGCCTTCACATATAAGAACAGACACGAGAGAGAAATAATTTCTCTTACTCGAGATTATCAATCGACGATTTATCCAGCCAAGTTATAAAACCGAATTTTATCGTTGATTTGATGGATATACCGGGAGATTTTGTCTAAATTGGAAGTCCTTGTTCAAAATTATATATACCATACTATTAAAACAGTAACTTATAACATATTGCCATTGAAAACTGATTTATTATTATAAGGATTATAA
>NW_017295563.1:54485-54750 GCF_001594075.2 Trachymyrmex cornetzi
GAGGAAGTGGGTGTCGAGGTGTCCGCCGTCGAGGAAGTTGGAGTTTAGGTGATCACCGTCGAGGAAATGAGTGTCTAGGTGTTAGCCGTCGAGGAAATGGGTGTCTAAGTATTCGCCGTCGAGGAAATGGTTCTCTAAGTGTTTACCGTTGAGAAAGTGGGCGTCTAGGTGTTCGCCGTCGAAGAAGTAGGTATCTAGGTGCTGTCTACATGTTCGCCGTCGAGGAAGTTGGTGTCTAGGTGTTCGCCGTCGAAGAAATGAGTGT
>NW_017295563.1:55239-55890 GCF_001594075.2 Trachymyrmex cornetzi
CATGTTCGCCTTCGAGGAAGTTGGTGTCTAGGTGTTCGCCGTCGAGGAAATGATATTAATGTGAGATGGGTGACTGCTAAATCGCCGTATCCGCAGTCGCATGACAGTGCGCATAAATCGACGTGTTACACTGTATCTTAAAAAGATAGGCCTCAAAGCATGCTCCGTTAAAATCTAGGTCATTGTATGAATATACTAAGATATGAATATATTAAGAAAAATAAAGAATGGATCCTTCCATCGTCCGTTCTCGTGAAAACGGAACCATATTTTCTTCCAATTATTGATTATTTTAGAAATTCGCTGCTGTACAGTGTTCAATACTTTCGCTCCATTTGGCACAGTCAGAGTATTCAATTTTGCAAATATGGTGAAAACTAAATGATGCGTGATGTAATTATAACGTACTGAAACATAAATACAATAACGTAAGTACTAAATATAATAACTTTTTTACAAAAAAAATATAATAACGTTTCGTTTTATAACGTTTTGTTTTATAATAATTTATAATAATAATTCGTAATTTACAGTATTATTAATACAGTTGAAGTGCGAAAAGTATTAGATTTTTGATCAAAGATACACTATCATTACTAGTCAAAAATACAACGCTTGCTCACTTTCTATTTGTTACTTTTTATTTTTATC
>NW_017295563.1:56300-56535 GCF_001594075.2 Trachymyrmex cornetzi
AAAATGAAAAGTCTAGCCATGTTCAAAAATGTAAGCAGATCTTCAAAAATGTAAACCTTTAACAATTGAAATAATTATGTAACAATATATATTATTATGAAAAATAACTGATATATTATTCAAAGTCTCAGTTCAGAGTGAACATACATAAAGCGTATTCTCAAAAATGTAAACCTTTAAAAATTAAACTTTTATCTGATAATATATTGTTTCACAATATACATATATTCAAAAA
>NW_017295563.1:57789-63211 GCF_001594075.2 Trachymyrmex cornetzi
AGGGTGTTACAGATACATACTAGGCAGTACGACGGGTTGCACGGCAATTTTGCATAGGTTAAGCGCCTACCCCCGGGCGCCTACCCTTGCAAAATTTGCCGCGCAACCCGTTGTACTGCCTAGTATGTATCTGTAACACCCTGTATATTGTGAAACAATATATTATCAGATAAAAGTTTAATTTTTAAAGGTTTACATTTTTGAGAATACGCTTTATGTATGTTCACTTTGAACTGAGACTTTGAATAATATATCAGTTACTTTTCATAATAATATATATTGTTACATAATTATTTCAATTGTTAAAGGTTTACATTTTTGAAGATCTGCTTACATTTTTGAACATGGCTAGACTTTTCATTTTAATGATAGCTTTGGTATAAAATATTTTATTATACTAAAGTTATCACCTTCAACACAAATCGACACGTGTCGTTAAAAGCAATGTGAATAAATAGCATCCATTAAACGCATTTGTACCTAGTATAAAGATATAATGTTGCAAGTATAGTTATGTATATAATTGTTTATCCTTCATAATACTTTAATAAATAATCCGCAATAATAAATGCAATCTAATCTAGATTATCTATGTGCACATTCTGTCGCTCAATACTTGCTAGTTGAACGGCATATATATACAAACGTTATATGACATTATATATTTAAATAATTATAGCGTTATACATTTAATTAATTATAGCATTTACTTATTAAATAATGCATATCATAATATTTTTTAGCATTTGCTTACCTTTTTCAAGCGTCAATTATTTTTTATTAATTAGCAATAGCTCTGCATATTTTATTAACATTGTTAAATAATAAAACTTGAGACATAAAGTAGGATATATACCTACAAAAATTAATTCAAATGTAATATCATAAGAATTGTCTTAAGGCTTTTACAGGAGATAGTAAAGAGCATTAGATTTCATGAAAAAAGTCAATATCATGCTCAATTGAAATTAAATCCAAAAAGGATAAAGCATTTGGCTTATCCGTAATTACTACATGGAGTCTAATTGTGGACAATTGTCATTACATCATTTAATTAAAATTAAAACATATGAAACGGTATCGAATTGAAATAAAATCATCCATAATGTAATATTTATGATCAATCATAGCTATTAAATATTTCATTAAATGTTTGATATCGTTCTAGATAAAAATATAAATTTTTTTTTAAGGTGATCCATAACTAGTGGCCTTAATCTACGTATCTATAAATAAAATTCCGTGAAAAGAAACGCAATCTAATCTAGATTATCTGTGTGTCTATTCTGTTGTTCAATACTTGTTGCACTTGTGGCACTTACTTACGTTATATCTCCCAGTGTACTTGTGGCACTTACTTACGTTATATCTCCCAGTGTACATATCTTACAGTGTAGTTCTCACAAAGTTCCTAGAGAAACTGTGGAATCTATTTCTGAAAATCTTATATAAAGTATTAAAACGTGTATGTACTTCGAGCAGCAAAAACTAATTTAGTTAAAATGCTAGCCGACTCAGAAACTATGACGCTAGAAAGAGCGCTGGCACCATTAATGACCATTGGCGCGTTCTGCAATTTGGCCATGTTCGAATATCCTCTTGGACAATGTAGGACGTATATCACTTGCCTGTATGGTTTAGCCAAATGGAGCCTTCTTACGTACTTCCATTACTATCCATATTACATGATTATTTTTAAAATGAAAAGAATATACTTCTTACATATCATGTGGTTGCTCATCATTATATTAATTCCCATCAGCATCTGCCGTTTTAAGGTAAAAATATAAAATGTATTCCCGATTACTCTATAATAATACTTGATCTTTTGATATTACTTATCTTTCGTTTAGTAGTATTTTTAATTGACAGCATTAAAGGAGCCTTAAGTTCACAATTACAGGCAAATACAATTTTATGAAAAGTTTTTATAAAAGGCTTTCGTTACCTTCAACTATGACCTACTTTTAGTCAAACTCAAGCTATGCAGTCTATCCCATTCGGCCCTCTCGCTAATCTACTCGTTCCTTACAATTCGCACCCAGCAAGCCCTCATGTATAATCCTTTTCCTCTTTTCTCCTCTCCTAGTGAAGTTTCCTCTGGAGTACCCCAGGGTTTCATACTCGGACTTTTACTTTTAATATTTTTGTTTCTAATTTGTGTAATGTTTCTCTGTCCTCCGATCTCTTCATTTATGCAGATGACGTAATTCTTCTCAAATCCTTTCATCCATTCGATGCTTTAACAGACTGTTCCGCTTTAAATAAAAATCTAAAATCTATTGCCGAATGAACAATTCAAGTAGTAAAATATACAAAATTATAGACTTCTTTAATTAATATCATAAAATATAGCAGCGAAATTCAGCTGGGTGTTAGGAGTCTCTGAGCTGGATGTTATCATGCGCAAAAATTAATTATGTATAACAAATTAGATTTGTACGTTTCGAATGGTGGCTCACGTTTTGAACCATCCTCAGTAATAATAATTACCGCTAATCGTGCTAAATAGCGCGCAGGCTCCTAACGCGCAGTTGAATTTCGCTGTTATAATCTATTGCCGAATGGTCTCTACTAATGATTCGCGGCATCTAAATCCCTATAAATCATCCTTGCCTATTATCGGTTCCTCATCATTATTATCTCGTATTCAATATTTCCATATTTCTCTTAACTCTGTTCCAATTCCTAGTTCCGCCTCTATTGAAATTCTTGGTGTCCATGTTGAATCTTCGTATTCGATTCACACGTGGCCGTCAAGCGTCGGGCTGCATACACCTGTCTACATCTTCTTTATCCCCTTCCCTTCACCACATCCTTTCCCGCTCTCAAAAACTACTCACTTCTCAATTATGCGTTATTTCGTTATTTGATTATGTCGATGTCGTCTACGTTCTTGCTCTTTTTCAACAACTTCTGAATCGTGTACAGCGTATCCAAAATTCTTGCCTCAGCTTCTGTTATTGTGTCAGTAAATACGACCATATCTCCGTATTATCAGAGATCTGGCTGGCTTAAAACATTTTTTTCTTCACCTATGCTGTCTCGTTTTTTATCTCCTTCGCTCCAATACTCCCTTATATTTGCGACGCCTCCTTCAATTGAACTCTGAGCTTCATTTTACTTTTAACCCTCTTGTCACCAGGTACCAATATTACTTATTCTTCCCATTCATTGTTCCATTCAAGTTCCGTGCTGCTTTCTCCTACACCTCAGTCGAATGTTGTAATTCTCTTACTGTATCAATAAAAACCATTCCCTCTTTGTCCTGTTTTCCTTCTGCTGCCTCACGTTTTATCGTGTCACTCACAATATTTAAGCAAGACTGATGTAACTGGTAAATGTAGGTGCTTGCGTGTGTGTATGTGTGTGCGTGCGTATGTATATGATTTTAACTATTGTTTCATCACTCGGAACATCGTTGAATTAGTTGCGGTTTTTTGTTGCCGGTAGGCTTTGTAAGAGCAGTTTTGCTGACGTTTAACCATTTGCAAGCTACAATAGTCTATCGTACCATATTTTTTATTTATGTTTATTACTCTTTTAACGTGTAATCTTTTCCATAGTACTTTGCAATAAACTAAATGAAATTAAAAAAAAGTTTCTTTTAACAGATCAATTTTAATACTTAATTTATTACATTGTAACTCTTTATCACATTCCGTATAAACTTTGCAATAACAACTTTTACTCAAATAGAAAATTACAATTATTTTATTCGTGTCGCTTAAGCGATCAATATGATTTTTTTAAAGGAATTGAAAATATGTTTACGTGAACTTGCTATAGTAGACCACACGTTGGAAGCTTTCGGAACGCCAAAGGAATATCAGAAGCTACGTAATTGGATAATTCAAATAATTATCGGATTGATTATATTCGTTTGTTTTCTTGTAACACATAATGCGTTTTTGATTTCTTTTGATATCGACATATCTTGGGACACGATCTTAAATATTTTTCTGGTGTTTTACCCATACAATGCCGCTGTCTTAAGTGCTCTGATTTCTGCAGCTATCCTTGGGTTAGTATTATAGATAAGTGTACATTTAATTTGTAAGTTATTTTTATTGATATTGTGCGTCAAAATGTTTACAGAGTGAAACACTTAAAGACCTTCTGGTACATACAATATGAAAAAAGAGAGCCATCTCCGTCAATGACCATGACCTTGGCAACATATGTATGTTGTCTGTATTATCTGTACAAAACATGTACATGCAATACTTATTTTGAGTATTAAAAATATACTAAACAACAATTATTTAAAATAAACAAATAATCACTAGTTTTTATTATTAAATATTTGTAAAAGGTGAACATCTTTAAAAAATGCTGTGAAGGAAATAATGTTGAGTAATCGAATAAACATATATGGTTAGAATTTGCCTCTCCGATGAACCTCACATTGACACGTCATTATAAAAAAATGACGGTAAAATTGTAACATAAAAAAAAGAGTAAAATCATCTTAAAAAAGTAATTACAAAACTAACGGTAAAAGTAACTTTCATCCCTGGCTGTAAGGAAGAGCTGCGCCGCATGTCAACAAGTAGTTATATTACGACTGAATTGACGCTACGCAGTTTGAAAAAATAATTAGAATTTTTTCATTTTCTTTCTTTTATTTGACATTCAAAAAAATAGAAAAAATTAACGTAGACTATTAATTCTAGTTTGTGCGATAATGATATGTTCTCTGAGTATAACCGTAAAAGTAGGAGTCAGTCGGTCTAATAGTCTTTTTGGAATCGTGATTACCATATTCGAAGCACGGTTTCGGGAAAAACGCGAATAAAGTTCTGAAACATTTTAGTACAAGTATCTCTCCATTTTCTGTTAGGAGCGAAAGTGACACTCAGAAGGGAACCAAACTCTATTAGATATGTTCTACAATGGTTTCGAAAGGTTGAATATAAATAATGGCGAGCACCGGTAATAACAGTAATTGATTGGGGCGCGCTATTTGAATCGATCGAGTGGCCCCAAACATTACGTCATTTTATTTCGTATATTTTGGACAATTTCGTTTTCTCCCAAAAAACGTCTTTGTGGCATATTCTTAAGACTAAGTTTTCAAAGAAAGCAAACAAAAATTGATTTTTTTTACCCTTAAAACCAAAACCTAGTTAAAATGCATTTGTTTAATGTTTTTAAGAATTGCTTAGCAATTTCATGTAACAGTTCCCTGCTTATTACTGATTGCGAAATTGTAATTTTCTGTATGGCGCGTAGTATTCAGATGGCTTTCTTTTTCGTTATCTAAAAATTATAAGTTTTGGACAAAACACATTTAAATATTCCGCTGCTCATATATGTATAACAGGGAATGGAAGTAACTCGTTACTTGTAACGAAGTTACAGTTACAAGTTACTTTTTTGGTAACTTTACTAGTAACTGCGTTACTTTTTTTCTTTGGTA
>NW_017295563.1:64277-76321 GCF_001594075.2 Trachymyrmex cornetzi
ATATATATATATATACAGGATGTCTCAATCTAACTTTCACATCGACATATTTGAAAAAGTATTAAAAAAATGTTTTCTATGAATGTGCAATTGCTTCGAGCGAGACCTATTGGGATCACGTTATTCTTTTCTAAATAGAGATACGATGAGAGATGCAATGATAAAGACATAATGTTTATCCACGCTTTTTAAAATGGAAACATATGATTTTTTACGTAATATGATTTTTCAATAATCATTCTGCATGTAAAAGTATTAAGTTAAATATATAAAGAACCAATAATTTATGAGATATTATAGACACAATACTCTGACACATATAATTCACAGGACACATTAAATATCTCGGAAAGCACTAATTTTTTGATAATACTAATATCCTAATACTTTTATGAATAGAATAATGAGATAAATCAGGTGTAAAGATGACATATACTTGTTTGTTTATCAGAATTATTCATTGTGCCTAAGTATTTTTTTTGGGATAACTTTAAAAAATTAGCGACTTCTTTCACGAATTTCAATAATCTTGACATATATTTTCAAATAAAATTGATGATATTAACATATATTTAACACTTCATTTTTTTCAAAGTGAAGTAAAACAAATAAATTTTCTTCTTTAAAACACAAATTCTCTCCTTTGATACACATATTCTTTGCTTTACAGTACAAATTCTCTACCTTAAAGACACAAATATTCTGCTTTCAAAACGAAATTACTTTAAGAAAAATGTAGCTAAGTTAGAATATGATAAAGCAGGGGAAAATTGGATCTTTTAAGAAGAAAGTGAGTTTTAAATTCAGAAAAAAATGAATTCCTGGAAATGAATTGACACAAAAATGAATTCACACAACATGAATTCACGAAAATGAATTTACACAACTTTCAAATGTATATATTTTATTTGAAATGAAAATATTAAACATACTTCCAAATTTAATTTTCTTTGCAGGGAATGTGCTTCTAATACATCCTTAAATTGTACGGTAACATCTTTTAGATGCCTCGATCTTCTCCAAAAAAAATAATGTAAGAAAATATGTTCAAAAAGTATTAAAAATATTACGTCATCCTTGAAATCGTTCCACTTTTATCTGAAATACACTTTTTCGTATCGTTTTGAGATAATTTGATGCAACAGTTGATATGAGACACCTTATATAAATATATACATTATAAGAATAATTAATTTCAATTAGGTGAAATAATCATACGTTGTGAACCGTTGGTAATAAAACACTATAGTTCATATCGAACTCTACATTAAAAATATAATTTCCTTAGTATACTTCTCGTGTATGTCTTTCGGTTTGATTAATTATAACAATTGCAATTTATTTACAGGCACGTACACCTACAACTATGCCTTATATCACGCAAACTAAACAAAGTATTGAAAGTACAAATGTCAATACATATGGTATGGTACTTTTATGATGCTTTAGCTATCTGTCTAATAATGTATGAATTGATTACGGCGTATCAGTATACATGGAAATTCATTAATACTTTCACCTGTTTATGTGCGTGTTTTGATTTCGTTTTGAGGACCATTTTATTTCTCACATTACACTACATATGTCAAACTGTTTATAATGAGGTATATATTATAATAAGACAAATGAATTAATAACTAGTTATTACTAGAATAATAAGCACAAGCAACAATAAAATTACACATGTCAAAGTTTTATTTAAAATTTTATTCATTGAATGCAAAGTTTTCAGATTTACTACAAACTTTCGTTTTATGTTGATATAATTTTAGATAAATGTGACAGTAGCAATTCTTCACAAATTGTCCAGTCATAATCTCGATGAGGATTTACGTAAACAGGTAAATAATTACAATGAAATTTAATTTTAGAACTTTAATTTCTTATGCGTAATTTTACTAGACTAAAAATCTAGATATCACATATATGTCATTGAATGAGTGTGTACAAAATTGAGATATTACATAAAAATTGTGTTATTCTTTTATATATTTTAGAATACTTGTACGCACATTCTGACGCCACACGTAAGGATAAGCTAGAAAAAGTTTCAAAAATTTTTTATTTTATATATGAAAGCGAGTTTTTAAAAGTTATTTCATGTTATCAATATTCTAATATCATACCTCATCGTACTGTCAATATTCTACTATCATACGATCTGTATCCTACTATCACGCACTACAAATATTCTGCAAAATAAGCTCAGTACGTTTTGGCATATAGAATTGAAAATAATTTATAAGGGTTTTGTAGCTGGTGTTGTGATACGTACAAATATCCTAAAAATACATATAAAAGAATACAATATGTTAAATTCATAGTAATGTAAAATATTCATTTTGAGTTATTTATTGTTTGACCATTTCTGTATATCGGCCTTGCTTGTACTCAATATATCGTTAATTTTACTATAACGTTGTGGTTAAATAACTTATCTATTGAAAATGTATTAAATTTGACTCAAATTTAATTTATTATATAACAATAAGTTCAAACATTAATATGAACGCTTTACTTTGAAACTAAAAAATGTATTGATTTTGACACATATTGAATTTAAAAATAACAAAATTTTATTGAAAGTAAGGGATAGGTTTGCTCTTTAAGGCTCCTTACTACTCAGCCAAGAACTCTACGTTGACGGTAGCGATACAAATTCAGGGTCCGCGCACAAAGATGGTCGCAACTGTTTCCGACTGAGTCGTAACTATAAGTCGTTGTCGTAAGTCAACGCACAATGATTTTACGTATGTCGTTTACGTAAAATTATTGTGCGTTGACCTACGGCAATGACTTGTAATTATCACTCAATCGGAAACAGTTCCGACCATCTTTGTGTGCGGACCCTCAGACGGCGGTCTGGCGGAACCGATAGTCATACATTCAACGTAGTTAAGGCCATGGCACATAACTTAAGGCGTAAGACTTAAATAATAAGCGAATCCAACATGTTGATTTCGTTACTGCTTAAGTCTTACGTCTTAAGTTTTTTTATGTGCCATGGCCTTTACAGCGTAGTGTTAGGCGTCGACTACAATACACGGAGTAAAAAGTAAGAGTAAGAAATTGACCAATCACAATCGAATGTGAGAAGAATAATCGACATTGTAGACGATGCCTTACAGCACCGCACCACGATAAATGGCTAAATTTGTAGGCCCGAAAAAGTGACGTTTTGATGACGAAATTTATATTGCATGCCATTTCGTTATTATTTGTTTAATTGTGAAAATGTGACTTATCTCGTACTTCTCAAAGATGTAATTATCGATGAGAACTAAAGTTATCTTGGAATTTTATATGTAAAAACGTACATTTTACTCGTTTCAACATCTGTCAGACCATTTGTTACTGCCCGAATATAGGTTCACTTTACGTGTCTTTTACGACCATTTACTGTCCTGGGAGGACAGGACATTTTTCATCGATTTTTACAAGTGTTTTAAAGCGATCTCCTCATTTTGTTTCATCAAATTATCTTTATTTAAAAATGGCGTGCAACATAAATTAATGTGATAAATTACAATTTAATAAAAAACTAAGTTTTTATAGACTCCTTTAATTAAAACAATTAATAAAACCATAAAATATGTATTACAGGCAATAGGAGTCGACGCTGGTTATCAATTAGCGCAATTTACTAAAAATATAAACCTTAACTTTGAACGTTTCCACTCATAGTTTGTGTCTTCACCAGCAATCTTTCCTCCTAGGGATCGATTCTGTATCTTGAAACGAGGTGAAAATTATAAAAGTGAGTGAATATTTACTAGAATATTGATAATTTCATTGGTCAATACCTAGTAAACTTGCTCACTTTTTTAATTTTCACCTTGATTGAAGATACAGAATCGACCCCCTAGTACAACGACTTACCTCACAACAGTAAACGGTTCAATTTTTGAGAGGAAAAACGTTGGAGATATCATTTTGTCATGTAATATTTCAATCGTTGCGCTAAGGGGAAAGATTGCAGATAAAGACTCAAACGTTCAAAGTTAAGGTTTATATTTTTAGTATTAACCAAATTTGCGCTGATTGATAACCAGTGTCGTCTCCTATTGCCTGTAATACATATTTATGGTTTTATTAATTGTTATAAATTAATGTGTCATTCCTCGCTTCTGACGTCACGATTTCAACACGGCCGCTGCGACTAGTCAGCGGAGCCTTAATATCTGCGACAAAGGAACATAATTAACGTTTTATATTTATAATAATGTCTTAAATTTACTCATCCTTTTGATAAAATTTATGCAAGTATCCGAACTGTCAAGAATAATTGTATACATTTAACGCTTATTAAATTATTTATTTCAATTAGATTTGGCAGTTTATATTGCAAATAAAAGAGAGGGAGGTAAAATTTGGCTTGGGACATTTCTACTATGGATATAATTTTATCTGCTGGGTATGTCTTATTTTAAATAAAAGTATAAAGGTATATAATAAACGTATATATACATACATAAATACATTTATAGTATAGAGTACATTTATAATATATTTATAATATAGAGTGGAACAGTAACTCCGTTCACTTGGAATATTTCCCCTATTTTTAGAGATATGTAATAATATATTTATTGAAGTTGTATAGCATCATGGGCAGGGGAGGGGGTATAATATACTAACAGTTTTTCTATGGATGGAGGCGCTTCGAAGATTTCAAAATCACCTCCATTTTTTAAAATGGAATTGAATGATTTTTTTACACAATATGGTTCCTCTAATTATTCTGCATATAAAATTATTAAACTAGCGTATCAAAAAATCAGTTAGTTACGAGATATTTTATACTTTATTCTGGCATATATTAACATTAAATATTTAATAATTTATTAAGCATTAATTTTTTCATAATCGTACCTTAAGGAGGTTGTAAGGGCATAAAACACATATATTAATATTTTCGCTTTAAACAAACTACATACATGTTAAAGTTGTGTTCATAACATTCTGGTTTTATTGAGCAACACATTTTTATAGGTTATTTATTTTATTTGTTATTAGTTTCATTGTTATAAACAATAATTGTTAAAATAATAACAAAAATCTAAATGTTTTTATATAAATATATTAATTACTAAACATGACTTATGCAAAGTTTCATTGAGATTCACCATTAGTTTATAACAAATAACAAATTTTATTTATTTACTGAACAATTAATGTCTGCATCTAGTCTACATCTCAAGATAACTTTACAAAAATATTGTTGAATTCCTAGAGTATTTATATAAAAAAATTGAGATTTATCATTATTTTATAATACATTTTCATATATTTATATTAGAGTACAAATTTAAAAAATATTACTACTTATTTAAATAAATTTTGATCCAGATGGTCAATTGTTTCTATTTTTTTTGTATAAATTATTAAATGAAATTTAGAAGTCTGTAATTTTTCAAGTAGTTCTTAACATATTGCATTTGCCTTACAACCTCCTTAATACTTTTATAAACAGAATAATGAGATGAATTAATTGATGGATGAAAAACACATAGTTGCTTTAAAATAAAAATGTATGTAAAAAGAATAATTTTTTAAATAAGCAGCTATGTGTTTTACTAGAGAGAAATGACAATAGAGTCGGTATCGAATCGATGTTGATTCGACATCGAAGTCATCAAATTGACGTCGAATTGACGTCTATTCGACATCTAGATTTTATTGCCATTTCTCACTGGGAAATTTTTGACCAAGTAATGCCAGTTTGAAGTTATTCGGGCATTTTTAATGAATACCGCCAGCATTAGCATTACCCGATACTTACCGCGAGGAGGTTGCTGGTCGGACTTTACGCAACATTTTGGCCCTGAAAAGGACCAATTATGTAAACCATTTGTCAAATTAGGGACCCCGTGACTCGTCACTTCTACAGTATTTTCTGACTCCAAACCCTATTTGCCTAATGCCAGAGCGGTCAAGTGTTAGAGGCATTCAATACCATGTATTGCCACCTCGTCGTCGGATAACCTCTTCTAAACGTTCTTGCATATTAATGCATGCTCTGATTAAATCTTGAGGTATCTCGTGCCAGATTTCATGTAGAGCTCTCTCAAGCACATGCAGATTAGCAAGAGGCCTCTCCAAGTTACGTAATCTCCTACCCATCATGCCCCATACATGCTCAATAGGATTAAGGTCTGGGCTGTTAGATGGATGAGGCAGTAACTGTATATTGTTTACTGCCAAGTACTCACAAGTTACCCTCGCAACATGGGAATGTGCAATATCCTGCATCAAGATGAAATCACGGCCTATTCGTCGACGCATTGGAATCACGCAAGGACGCAAAACTTCGTTTATGTAACGTGCCGTTGTGAATCCTGGGGGTTGGAGAATCACTAGATCTGTTCGATGATTCATTGATATTCCATCCCATACCATAACAGATCCTCTGAACGCTCGAGTTGGATGATCGCTTCAAAACGCACTCGTCTACGTCGTCAAATTCGGATCCTAGCATCATTACCAAACAAACAGAATCGAGATTCGTCTGTAAACAACACATTTCTTCACTGTCTGGCCGTCCAGTTTCGATGATTACGGGCGTAACGTAAACGAGTTCGCCGATGCACTGTTGTCAACATGGGCACTCTAGCACAAATTCGTGATCTTAAACCTTTTTCGTGAAGGCGTCTTCTTATCGTTTGAGTACTAATTCGTCTGCCTGGTAAAGCTTCATTCCCGATTTGTCGCGCAACCCTTGTTGGGACGCGCAGAGCTTTATTGACAATGTTGCGATCCTCCCGATTCGTAGTTACCCTAGGTCGACCTTGACCAGGCCTCCGACGATAAGAATCTGTTTCTTGGTACCGACTAAAAACACGCGATACCGTCGAGCGATTAATACCCATTCTTATTGCTACGGCGCTCTGCCTCAACCCCGCCTCTAGCAGGGCTACAATTTGAGCAGATTGAATTTCAGTAAGCAGAGGCATTTTTAGTAAGAAAATAAAATATCCTGTGCTTTTCTGTATTTTTTTATTAGTATTCACTCTGCATAATAAAATTAATGTTCAATACGGATCCTTCCCCATAATAAGGTTTTGGCATTTGACTTTATCGCGATATTCGTTAAAAACGCCCGAATAACTTCAAAATGACATTACTCGGTCAAAAAAAATCGTAGAGACTCGAGTTTTTTTTCATATTGTTTGTTGAAATGTGCACTTTACAACGGTCTATGTGGTACTTTCGGAAAAAAATCGGGATGATCCATGTAGCGCGTCAAACAATCAAATTTTTAAGAAAAAAAATTCTTGGGCTTTATCAAAAGATGGAGATACGACATCGACTTGCACCTAATTTCGCATCAAATTTTTCTTAAAGTACAGATAATTACCTATAAAATAAAAAAAAGTCGTCTTGATACGATGAAAATTGACCGAGTTATGCGCATTTGAAAAATAGCAAAATTTCGATGAAAAATTTTGTTGCCATAATTTTGTTGCGTAGTGTATATATATATATAGTAGAATAAATCCGTATATATAAAATAGAACGTATTCAAGATTATCTTTAGAGTTAATTCTTTTGTATTTAACCTTTTCGCTCCTAACGCTGGCTATGTTCGGCATCCACGAAGCGATCCGTACAGACGAACGCTGGCTACAGCCAAGTAATTTATAGTGTTCCTTATAGTATAAGTTACGTCAAACTATCCCGTACAGCGTTGGTAACACTGATTTTTTCAAATGATGTATATTTAAACATAATTAGTAATGGTTGTATATTGATACCTATAAAGCCAATGATATGGAAGGAATAATTAAAAAACGGTTACAAAGAAATTATGATTATATTGTTTTAAGGGACAAAGCCCTTTCTTTCAAAAACATGTCAATATGGCGTTGTTCATGCTGTTCGGACGTAAAATGAAATTTTAAACACACTTTTTAACACAATTTTTACCACATCAATGGCGGTATTCCGACGGATCGGCCGCTTTCTGAGCGAAAGAGTTAACAAAACTGTTTTCATTAAATATAATGATAGCATACTTTCTTTCAGACGTATGGCACAGTTTTATCTCTTAGGATAACTCTTACGCAGGTATATAACAGACCTTCTGTTCTTGTAATAATGCATGAGAAATTTTGATTATGGTTTGATATGAATAGGATGTGTGCACGCGTATATAAATAAATGCATTTTATTTAAAACCAAAAATAAAATCTCCGATTTTGCCATAACAATCAAAAATAATTTTTGGTTGTTTTGACTGGAATCGAGATATTACATCTAAAACTAGAATTATATTATAGGTATTATATTATTAAGATTTTTTTAATATCTTTCAGCTTGGTTGGGGTTACGATTCTTTTAAATATAGATTATCAGAATCATGATTAATTTTAATCTCGGCGCACTATAGCAGTCCAATTATTGTGTCAGTCGACACAAATCGGGCGAATATGCTGTATTGTTTTATGTCGTCGTGTTGTTTTCTGTAGTGAATTGGAACAAAATAGTATGTACCATGGTTGATGAGAAAACGTCTTCTCTTTCAGTCGTCAATATAATTTTGAGAAAAATGTATAGAAATTTTGAAAGTTGTAATGATAGGATTAAATTTGAATTTCTCTATGTTACATACTGTTTCGTAAGTACCTTATAGATTATGAGTGCATGATGCATCATTTATCCTTGCTTACATTCGATGAACAAAGAACATTGAGCATAAAACGAAATGCCACAATAATTTACAGAGAGACATGTTCGATCAACGAGATATTCTGCGGGTATAGATATCGAAAAATTTATCCAATGAACGAGTAATTTTGGTATATTAAACATGGTACAATTATCATTGCAATTGAAAATGCAGTAAAAATAATATTATTACGTAGTTGCATAATTAAAAAATTAATAGTGCGCGATAAAGTGTACGGTAACGTTGAAAATATACGTACTCGTATAACACAAATTTCATTGAACTACTGGTTACTTTAATATTAATAAACGGATTGTAATATTAACAATAAATAAGCCTTATTTACTTTTAATTGTTAAATTGCGATTATGAAATTTATTAAAATTTATCTGGTGAAATTTAATTACCTTCACCTTGTGGTACGCTTGTTAAGAGTACATTCTAGTAACCACACTAAAAATAAGGCCTTTTTGGAATTTTTCTTATACAAAACTATGAGACGTACGATTCTAATTTTTCACATATTTTCACATATTATTAATACACATGTCAATATATGAAAAAAATTATATGTCAATATATGAAAAAAAAAGCGGTATCTTAATTTCAAAATTACACGAAATTAGTTGAGAGTCGCAGAGTTAAAAAAATAAGATGACCAAATGGTTGACACGATATCTCGAGAACTAATAGCCAGAAATAAAACATAAAATTTTTTCTTAAAATTTATTTGCGTGATTATAGCTTAAATTGCAATTATTGAGAAATATTAAAAATTTGCGAGTTGGCATGTGTTTTTAGAACGTGATGCGAAAAAACACTTTTATTTCAATCAAAAAAGTTGGACAAAAAATTTCATTTTAATGAAACCGCTTTATTCTAGTTTACGCGGTAGCAATCAATCTACCAACACAACGCCGCAAGAATTTTTTAAATTGGTCGGTTAGTTTTTCTGAAATTGCGTCAACCGCATGGGTGATTATCGCGTAAATTGCAATTATTGAGAAATATTAAAAATTTGCTAGTTGATATGTGTTTTTGGAACGTGATGCGAAAAAACACTTTTATTTCAATCAAAAAAGTTGGACAAAGAATTTCATATTTAGTGAAACCGGTTTATTCTAGTTTACGCGGTAGCTAATCAATCTACCAATACAACGCCGCAAGAATTTTTTAAATGGGTCGGTTAGTTTTTCTGAAATCGCGTCAACCGCTAAAAAAAAACAACGTCTCGAGAAAAGGGCGTTTAAAGTTTAAATTCTTAACGATTAAAATTATCAAATAAAATAAAATGAAATTATGCCTATATAAGCCAACACTGGTTGTTGATTGTGCAATTTTATTACAATTTGAAGAATCAAAATTACATGTAATTAGTAAACGTTTCGACCTTGGTTTAGGTCATCTTCAATACATCAAATTATCTGCTGTTAGATCATCTTAACACCTAGTTATGGATCACCGCAATGTAACATACACTTAATTTCCATGTTAACTATATATGAAACATTGTATCCGAAATTACGTATATTTTAAATGAATTCATCAATTAACCGATGTTAAAATAAATTATTGTCACTCACATGTATTTGTAACAGTGTCTTTAAATTCAAAGTTCCAATAATGACTCTCTCATGTATCGCATTAATATATAGTCCATGTCTATATTACCATGACATCAACCTATTATTCAGACAAAAATTAATCTTATTTTGTAACGAGAGATCAGAAGATGTTGTTCGTATTATTAGTTCGTATTATTAGATATTAATGCGATACATGAGAGAGTCATTATTGGAACTTTGAATTTAAAGACACTGTTACAAATACATGTGAGTGACAATAATTTATTTTAACATCGGTTAATTGATGAATTCATTTAAAATATACGTAATTTCGGATACAATGTTTCATATATAGTTAACATGGAAATTAAGTGTATGTTACATTGCGGTGATCCATAACTAGGTGTTAAGATGATCTAACAGCAGATAATTTGATGTATTGAAGATGACCTAAACCAAGGTCGAAACGTTTACTAATTACATGTAATTTTGATTTTTCAAATTGTAATAAAATTGCACAATCAACAACCAGTGTTGGCTTATATAGGCATAATTTCATTTTATTTTATTTGATTTATTCGTTTGAGCCTATCAATTTTTCATTATAGATTAAAATTATATTTGATACCGAAAACATTCATTTTCTGGCAAATAGAAGCGGAATTCGGAAAAAGCCCTCGTAGCGCTTGTAAGAAGAGCAAATGTGAAAACCTGACGTGATTGGTTTGGCAAAATAATAACGGATACCGAAATATCT
Source organism: Trachymyrmex cornetzi (assembly GCF_001594075.2). Lineage (NCBI taxonomy): Eukaryota > Metazoa > Arthropoda > Insecta > Hymenoptera > Formicidae > Trachymyrmex > Trachymyrmex cornetzi. The sequence goes on from NW_017295563.1 coordinate 75,268, forward strand.
ATTTTCTTGCAAATAGGAGCGGAAGTTGGAAAAAAAGCCCACGTAGCGCTTGTAATGCTGGATTCACATTGCATCCGATTTGCGTCGTACGACGTTCTGGAACCAATCAGGAAACAGAATGATACGAAGCAAAATCCATCGAAATCCTGTTTTCTGATTGGTTCCAGAGCGTCGTACGACGCACATCGTATAAAGTGTGAATCCAGCAAAACACCTGCCGCGCACTATTGCCTCCTGACAGTGGATATGAACTACGTAGCAAGGCCCACTTTTCTGAGGGTACATGCGTCAACTTTTCAAGGTTGCAGGTGATAAATCAATATTTGATTCGTATATAATGCGTGCTGTATACTGTTATAATATTTATATTGTGATTTAGGCGGGTCGCGGCAACGAAAATCTCGGTCGGTCAATCCGCCATTGATCTCCCCCACCGTGTAGAAAATACGCGGGCAAATGCGATTTTGTTCCACGCGCCTAATCACTTTCATATTTTATAATAACATAAAATCAAATTTATCTTGATGCGCTCCAGTTTTCTGCGTCGTATCGATCAATACGAGATAATAGCGGCTCTTTAGCAAAAAGTCCGCTCAAGCTTTGACTTTTTATATTACACTTTATTCAGGTATAAATGTTTCATGAACTGTTTTTAACAGTTGTACTTTAATATTTTTATGCACAGAATATTGAATTAAATCAATTGGTTAATCATTCAAAATCAAAATATGCAAAATGTTAATGCCTAATGTCTTTTTGAGGTGTGTGTGTTTATATTGTATATATGAGGCATTCGTTGTCAACGGGAGACCCCTATGCCCCCAAAATTGGGTTTGACGTAGAGGGTTCCACAATTTTGGGGGCATAGGGGTCTCCCGTTGACAAAGAATGCCCCATATATATCTGGATGTATATAACATTACATAGTTGTATATGTATGTAACTTATACACAATGTATTAAATATAATTACACTGTTAGAAATGTTCTTAAATTTCATTACATTTTAAGTTACACAATTTGAAATTAATTTCATATGACATTATATCAAATTT
>NW_017295563.1:76429-78078 GCF_001594075.2 Trachymyrmex cornetzi
TGTTCTGTATTTGTAATGTTTACTTTAAAATTAAATTCATGATAAATTCGAAGTAAATTCGAGATCCGCAGACTAGTTATATCTACTGAAAATGCAAATATATGTATATATTAGTAGTATATATCAATAGATTCTTCACTTAAAGATATTTTTAAGTAAAATTAATAAAAAAAAAGTTTTTTTAGTGACAAAATCAACAATGTCATCTTTAGAGCATAAAATTGCTCCCCGCCTCAATTGATATTCTCTAAATTTATGAATTTATTTTTTACGTACTTATGTATATAAAATCAGGATTTAACACTTCGCGAAGTTCCTTTGTGAGTGACGGCCGTTTGAACTTGCCTCCAAATTGCTGTTGAGCCAATCATATTGCTGTGTAAAGTCCACGATGCCATCGACATAAGCAAATCAGCTGACTAGTCGTCAGCTGCTGCTTAGTCGAAACATGTTTATCGAAAGTCATTGAATAAATATTTATGTCAAAACACTTGTTAGAACTTTCAATCGTTCGGTGCGAACACGCCAGATACGGCCGATAGGAGGATTTTTTTAACGAGATTAACATAGTCAGTGTTTCGTCGCTATCATCAGTCATTAGTCAACATGGCGAGCCACATGCAGAGATTATTGTTGAGAGCCGGCCGTTTGTGTCGCGTAAATTCTACGAGGCGTATCCTTTGGAAATCCGTTGTGGAGTTTAGCACTCTTCGTTAGATAATGTGACCGTATATCAGAATTTGTCATATTCGTCCTTAATTAGTGATCAGAGATTTCTGCCTCCGCCACGCTCCGAGCGAGACGTAAGTCAACTTAATTTTAAATCATATCTCTAATCATCAAATAAATAAAACACAGCCTAGTCTTTTAATCGCGACATGATTCGTACTGTATGATGATCAGTCTTGACTTAAAATATAGATGGTAGCACGATGCAGAGGCACAACTCAATCGGTAGTTCGTTTTGCCGACATTACGATTTTGCTTTATCATCTTTACTGGTAACTGATAAAAGATATTTACCCTTTCATCGTTGTATGTCACTGTAATATTATATAAAAAAAATGGATTATTTAAGTTAATTTATTCATTTATTATTATTATAAATTAAAATCACAGTATAAAATAATTTCAAATAATTCCAAATATTTAGACCTTTAATATAATCTTCTTCAGTAAATTCTACATTATCATACAAATTGAACATTACAATTAAAATATATAGCTTTACAATTATTACAACTTCTTCATGTTTGTATCCTCCAATATTTACAATCAGAAATCCATAATTCCTTGACATTTAAATATTATTTAAATATGTCATTTAAATATTTATTAGCATTTATAATAGACTGTTCCTTGTATCTTGTAATATTACATAATAGTAGGGGAGGCCGAGAGGCTAAATGTGGATTTACTCGAGAACCTATTGGATTGTGAAGATTAGATGCTAAAAAGAAAAAAAGGTTATATGATGTATGCCGTTTCAGTGGTGGGGGGAGCGTGTACAGGCTTTCAAAAAAACAGTGAAAATGAAATACTCGAGCGTGTCAGATATTAATAGTGTAAGAGACCCATGTGTTTCTGATAACGGATAAATATTAATCTGACGGTTTGCGTGGTGGGGTTAGCTGTAGGAAGGGGTCAAA
>NW_017295563.1:78300-79005 GCF_001594075.2 Trachymyrmex cornetzi
GGGATTTCATTAATCTGTCGGTTTGAAAAATTTTTTTTCCATTAATCTTGTACAGACTGTATGTTCAAAATCCAAAAAACATGTTTTTGATGTATTTTTGCCTCCTGATTATGAATATGACAACAGAAATTGGCGCTCGGCCATATCGTAGCCGCTATTTTGAAGAAACATCTTAAAAACTTGATTTAAAAAAATTTTTCTGCATTTATTTTGAAAGATACAAATGTGCTGAAAAAATGGTTGAACAAAAAATGCAGTCGAGCCACACGGAAAAAATGAAATGCTTGAATCTACTATTCATAAGATAATGTTCTAACGAACTTTTGTAGTTGATTTTACTATCCAAATAGTAGCTTCAACAAAGTAGATAGTGCAGCTTATGTTAATAGTAAAACCAACTAAAAAACGTTCGTTGGCGCATATCTTACTATTTAGATGGTAAATTCAACAATTTCGTTTTTTCCGTGCAGGAAATTCTGGGAAGATGCATGTATATACAAATTATATACACCGTTCTCATATTTGTGGTTGAAACCATATACATTAAGAACAAGTTAAAATAACCGATACACAAGTAACCTAGAAGTCCCTTAGTCTTCATCGTCAGTGGTAAAGTCATCATCTTCATATTCAAAGATCGATTCGATTTCGAAAGGAAGAGACGCGCGGAGCGGGAAGTACACAGTTCTCAGCCGCTGCGCGCAC
>NW_017295563.1:79273-81719 GCF_001594075.2 Trachymyrmex cornetzi
TTATTCTGACGCGCTCGAGTAAATCCCAAAATCCCCGGTTGGCCTCCCCTACTATAACGTCTGTACTGAATATTGTAAGAAAAGAAATTTATAAAAAAATATTCAATCTTCTAGTAAAAAAATTCATAATATATTTCTCATATTGTTTAAAAAAATTTTAATTTAAATTTATGAAGATTTCTGAAAAATACTTCTCAACTTTTTGAAGATGACAGCTTTTTAATAAAGAAACTTAAAAGAAATCTTGTTTTCTAATAATGAATTTCATTGAATATTCTCAGTATGCGTATTGATAAACATTAAAGTTGTCAATCACAAATTTGTCGTAAATGTGTTTAATATAAATATAAAAATTAGTTAAACCGTAAAATTGTCAATATATTTTATTGTATTGTTAAATAAAAATGTATTTTACAATTCGAAATATTTGCATTTTACTTTTACACAACTTTAAATCAGAATACAAAAACTTTAATATAGTTTTCGTCAGGGTCATCTTAAAAATTAATTCAAATCGCGTATAATTTCGATCGATCTTTTATTAAAAATTTGTATTGAAATTTGTATTGAATTTCGTGGGTCAGCCGCCTTCAATTGGGAGGATCCGTTCGATCTAGAGTCACAATTGACACAGGACGAAATCCTGATGTGGGATCAGTTTCGTTCCTACTGCCAGAAGCAGCTCCTGCCGAACGTGATCGAGGCGAATCGAAAGGAACACTTCGATCGGGAGATTGTAAAGCAGATGGGACAGCTCGGAGTGTTGGGCTGCACCATGAAAGGCTATGGCGGCGCCGGAGTATCCTCAGTGGCTTACGGGCTCCTCGCCAGGGAAATTGAGAAAATCGACAGCGGTTATCGATCGGTGTTCTCGGTGCAATCCTCTCTTTCGATCGGTGCGATCTACATGTTCGGCAGCGATGCTCAAAAAGAACGATTTCTACCTAAAATGGGTGTGTTCAAGCGTTTCTTAGGGTAGAATTCTAGGGTAGTATTACGTTCTTTAATTTCTAAATTGTATAATTAGTATATAATTAATACAATAGCTTTGAGAATAAATTAATATTATTGAAAAGGGGAGAGCATAAAAACAACGCAAGTTTTAATGAAAACATATGATTAGTAATTATTATTAAATAATAATAATTGTAGAATTAATAATAATAATTATTATCGTGATGGAGGATCAATCATAGTTGAAGATTGTACCTCACATATTGTTTGCTTGACTGACTAATTAATATGTTCTTTTACATATAAACCGTATAGTCATCAACGATTTGAAGTTGCAAATATTAAATTATTATAAATCTTTTATCTCTAACAACATAAGTAAAAATTTCTCTATTGTTGTGAAAATCATAGATTATTTAGATACAAGATAATTAATAACTATTCTAAATTGTGTAAGACTATTATTCTAAATTATATTAAAAAATTACCAGGTTCTTGAATTTTATATAATTATTTATTTTCGATAACTATAAGAAATAAAGCGGAAATAAAATATTTAATTTTTACATTATGAAAATTAGATCGACAATTGAGATTAATTAATACAATTGTATAAGTTTGCTAGTAAAATTGATTGAATGACGATTACCATTGGAGATGTGGGCGATAGCTTTCAAAGTGTATTTCAGTTTCCGGGGAAAAGATCGGTTGTTTTGGCTTGACGGAGCCCAATCATGGTAGTGACGCAGGAGCCATGGAGACTAGAGCCATTTACGACTCCGATAAAAAGGTCTACAAATTGAACAGCAGCAAAACATGGTTAGTACTTTCCACCGTTTCTTTTACGTTTGAGCGCAAAAGTCAGACTGTCGAATCTCGTTTAGGATCACAAACTCGCTGTCGCCGACGTGTTGATAGTATGGGCGAAATGTGATGACGGTCAGATCCGTGGGTTCGTCATCGAGAGAGAAGCTGCGGGAAATCGGTTGTCTACCCAAAAGATTGAAGGGAAGTTTTCTCTAAGAACGTCCATCACCGGCATGATTCTAATGGACAACGTAATCGTGCCAGAAGAAAATTTATTTAACGTTCAGGGACTCAAAGTAAGTCTTTCCAATAAACTAGAAGGACTTACCTTATATATAATACATCCTTGACCAAAAGTATAAAGCACCTCCACAAAGTGATGTTCTACATCTAACTGAAAATAAATTAAAAAAACAGTTTTATTGAAAAATAATATTTATTTTTATAAGTTTTTGTATGTTGTTAGTTTCCCTTTCGATTTTATTACAGCCTTTTTCCAAAAAAATGTAAATCAAGAGGGTGTTTTATATTTATGACTAATGTTGTATCACACGTTCTTATTTTTAACAATAATCAATTGACTATAACGTTTTCCAATACATATAACGTAAAATAAATTAAAAAAACAATTTTGCTAAAAAATAATATTTATTTTTATAACAGTTTTAGTATTTTATTTATTTCA
>NW_017295563.1:82412-82820 GCF_001594075.2 Trachymyrmex cornetzi
GATGGAAAGGAGTAGGAGACAATAGAAGTAGGATAAAACAATATAAAGAACAAAGTAGGACAAGAAAACATTATGCAGGGGATCTCTCCTTTCCTACTCCTTTCCATCCCCCCTCTCAGTAGTTTCCTTCTTGTCTGTGAGCTGACGAGTGTCGCTCGTCTTTTGGTACTCATTTCATCTTTGTACTGCTTGAAGAATTGATCCTTTTGCTCTGTTCACATTACATATATTATTGAGTTTGAAGTTTTATATTATAAATTGCGATACAACTATTATGGCGTTTTTTATTGCGATATATAAGTTAACATACACACAAGGTATTTTTATAATTTTAATTTTTTTTTCTCATTATAAACAGATTATTCAAGTTTTATTATTTCTAATCATTTACATATTTCTTGTTTTATA
>NW_017295564.1:0-1437 GCF_001594075.2 Trachymyrmex cornetzi
GAGTACCGAGAGTATCGAGTAGAGCGGAGGAGCGAAGCTCCGGAAAGTACTTGTAATTGCTTCGCCAATGTAATTTATCATATTTACTTTATCACATTCCTTTCAAATATAATTGTTTTTATTATTACGCTCTCGCGTAGTTTATTCTTGTGGCCTATCTCTCTCGCCCTCCGACAAATTTCCCACACCTCTTGCGACCCACCCCCTGCCGTCGCGAATCGGTTACGGGCAAAAGTGAGGAGATTTCGGAAAGAGTTGCACGCTCTCTCGTGCCTGGCGCCCAACTTATAATGAGAATTACAATTTTGGCCGAAAAACCGCCTGGCTGTCGCAAAATTCTGCTACCGAGGGAGAGAAGATACTTTTGCGTACTTTTGAATACCAAGAACGCGCGACGAAGATGTGCCGTTGCTCGCGAGTACAGTTACAATATATATGTATATACATACTTTTTTTAAAAATAAATATATAATTTTACAACACATTGTCTTTATGAATCCACGAATTGTGTGAATTGTCAAATCCCTACAATTTCACGTAAACCTCTTTCCCCCTCTTGCGCAACACTTTATCGATGAGATGCACGTCGGGATTAGCGACGCGATGCAATTCGTATTCGTAGAATCCTCCAGCGATAGACTCCCCGCGAGAATCTTCCAATAGATACATCACTGGATTAGTTTGCTGCACTTTGATAATTTTACAGACCTCCGTAGTCCAATTCGGCGTGTATCCTTTATCAGACTGTCTTGAATTTGCTCACGCCTACCGAATCGCTCACTTTCTATCGCGCAGGTGCGGAAATATTTACGCGATTGTAAATCGCGGTTGAGAGTCTGTCGGCGATCGCGGGGGTAACGTCGACGGGACGCATACCGATAGTTCGATGCTTGCGCGCGTTGTAATTTGATATGAGACGCGGGAGGATATCAAATCATTTATAATTTCCGTTGTGAATAAATTGTTTCCACATGTCGTTCTTCAACGTACGGTTGAACCGTTCGACGACCGACGCTTTCATTAAGGAATACGTAGAATAATGGTTGATATCGTGCTTCTTCAAGAGTTTCTGCATCATTCGAGTTGTAAAATTCCTTCCCTCTCTCGGTCTGCAAATTTTTCGGACATCTTTTATCGTCTGGAATTATGTTTGCGATCGCATTCGTCACATCGTTTCCACTCTTGGCTTTAAGCGGCACGGCTCATGCGTGCTTACTCAGCACGTCGATAACGGTGAGAATGTAGTGGTAACCTCCGTTGAATCGTGTATATGGACGCATCTCGACCACATCCGCCTGCCACACGTCGTCGTATCCATGTACTATGACGTGTCTTCGCGGAAAATTTCTTCTCGCCGAAGCTTGCAATTCATTAACCAGCAGCCGTTTCTCAGACATTGCGAATAAATATTCGGCACAATGCACTTCTTGAATCGTC
>NW_017295564.1:2386-3425 GCF_001594075.2 Trachymyrmex cornetzi
ATTTCTTCGACGGAGGGAACATGGTCGTGCGATAACTCATGCGGCTGTATTATTTCAGACATTTCATTCAAAGCGGATGGTACGATTTTCGATCGATTTAACATTGATTTTACAAGCGTGGAAGCCTGTATAGGATTGTCGTACAAAGCACTCGGTCGTTTTCTTTTGGGTTTTGGTTCCTCGTCTTCTCTCGAAAAGATTGTTTCGGTCATGATTGGATCCTTGGAGGAGTCAGCGGTGTTTTCGACAATCTGTTTCAGCGGGTCGACAATAGGTTTGAAGTGTCTCTCCAATGCGATGTCCTCATCCATTTTACCAGTCTTCAAAGCGCGGTATTTTTTGCGAATCGAATCACTCGTTTTCGCAATCTCCTTCGCTACCTTCTCATGATCTTTGCTGTTGTCAATGTCAACGTATCGATGTCAACTGATCGCATCACGGCATTGCAAAGTCATCAAAACCTTTTCTGTATCGCCCATCGGTAAGCGCACTGTCCTTGTCAATTACTAGAAGTCCGTACTTTTGCTGCCAACATTTACGACATAAATCGCCGAAATTCTCGTACGGCATGTCGGTATTCAGGTGATCGTTGTACAGGCGTTTCAGATTGGTACCATCCTGTTTGAACAGTATCAATAGATTTGCATTGTCGCGGATAAGGTGCTTGGGTATCTTTGCATACGTCTGGCAGAGATAGAAGCAATCGACGTCCTCGTGCCGTCCCATTGCAAAGTACTCTCTTATCGCGTCCTGCTTGTCGCATGCCACGTCATTAAAGATAAAGATGGAATTCGGAAGCGCCTTGTTCGGTGGAATGACGTCGCTGTTATTGGAGAACGTAAAATAGCTAATTTCTTCGATAGGAGCTAGCAGATTCTCCAGGTATCGGTATTTTGACTGTTGCAGCGATTTCGATTACACGTACACGTTTTTGAATCTTACGCCGTGCGGACTTTCCATTAGGCCTATCAACACGTTCGTCTTGCCACAATTTGACGGTCCGCAGACGATCGCTTGTAGAGGCCGGTAGCATGTTGCC
>NW_017295564.1:4401-4908 GCF_001594075.2 Trachymyrmex cornetzi
AAAAAAAAACGTCAATGAAACGTTAAAAATGCCGAGGGGAGTAACTACCGACGTGCAACTGCAACAACTTGCAAACCGTATGCGCATTCTATATTTTAGAGGTGTCTTTATGCGTACTACATTACCAGTTAAAGGAGTACGTCGAAACGAGAGCGGTATCATAAATCTAGACAATGCCGCGGGAGCCGGCACACATTGGGTGGCATATGCGAAAAGGGGGAATCGCGTCATATACTTTGACAGTTTCGATAATCTTCGACCGCCGAAGGACCTCGAGATATATCTGGCAAACAATGTAATCGAGTACAATCGCACACCTCATCAGCGTTACAATCAGAACAACTGCGGGCAACTTTCTCTACAGTTTCTGCGATCGGTTGACCAGCAATTTAAGGACCGACATTGCGCTGTTTAACTCAGTGCTCGTTTGAAACATGTCGTTAACGTTTACGCTGACTGGCAAAAGTAGCGTCCTCGCCGTAAGCTACTTTCCGGCGGTAGATTTGG
>NW_017295564.1:4949-7804 GCF_001594075.2 Trachymyrmex cornetzi
AGCCAATGTAAATTCGACAAACAACAAATTTCACTATGACAACAAGGAAATTGTCATTCCCGAAGGATCGTACGAATTGCGCGATATCGAGCGGTATCTAAAGCATGAAATTTTACGTTCTCACGATGCAAAGGGTAAGGAGGATGAAGAGTTTCCACTAGTTATTCGCGCCAACAACAATACGATGAAAAGCGAAATTAAATGCGCCTATCGGATAAATTTTACAAAACCTCGCAACATTGGCTCGCTGTTGGAATTTTCGTTGAATCGCGTGCTGGAGCCGCGACAGTGACACGATTCTGACGGGCCGATAAATATCATCAACGTGAACATCATTCGTATCGAGTGCAACGTGATAGCGGGTGCGTACAGCAACGACGGGTGCGTGCACACGATACACGAGTTTTCACCGAGCGTACCGCCAGGATATAAGATATCGGAAAGACCTACGCAGAGCATTTACCTTCCGATCATCGTACGGAACATTACGGATCTGACGATTCGCGTGGTGGACCAAGACGGTCGATTGCTTGATTTTCACGGAGAGGAGATCACCGTTAGATTGTTCGTACGACGGCGCTAACGTGAGATGCTTGTGTTGAAAGAACAGCCGAAACAGACGAGAGATACATCTTTTACTGGAAAAACTATACCTGGAAAGAAACTCACTGCGTCCAACGTCGCATTTTTAAAGTCGTTGGATTTCATCGTACGAAATGATTGATATCTTGAATATTACCAGTGAGCCGATCTTTGACCATCGCATCGTCAAGATTGAAACTCACACGTACAATCTGTACGCCAACACTACGTTCGGACATAGCGACGAAATACGGATACCTATACAGCAGCAGGATTTGTACACGTTGCCGTGCGATAGTTTTCTCTACGTCGAAGGAAGATTGACGGTGAAGAAGAAAAACGATCAGATGTTGTCGACGCTTGGAAACAATTGTATGGCGTTCATGTTTGATGAAATTCGATATGAACTCAACGGTGTGGAGATTGACCGTAACAGAAACGTTGGAATAACCAGTACCATCATATGTATCGATGACGTACGACAAAGCTTTTATTGCGCTGAACGCTGGATGGAACTCTAGATCCGACACGGAGGAAGGATACTTTAATTTTTGCGTGCCGCTCAATATGTTGTTGGGATTTTGAGAAGATTACAAACGCGTACTCGTCAACGCACGCCACGTGTTGATTTTGATACGAGCGCGCAAAGATAACAATTGCTTGGTTGGAAATCCTGTGACGGAGCCAGAGATTGAATTATTCAAAGTGCAGTGGCGGATGCCTCACGTAGCATTAAACGAGATCAATAAATTATCAATGCTACGAGCGTTGGAAAGCGGTCGTTATCTGGGCATGAGTTTTCGCTCGTGGGATCTGTACGAGTATCCTCTGTTGCAGAATACGACCAAGCATTCATGGGCCGTTAAAACGGCGGCTCAACTTGAGAAGCCTCGATACGTTACCTTTGCTCTACAGACTGGGCGAAAGAATGTCATGTCACAAGATGTCAGCGTGTTCGACGATTGTAATTTGAGTAATATAAAAGTATATCTAAATTCAGATTTTTATCAGTATGGAGATTTAAATCTGTATTTTGGCAAAAAGAGGTACGCTGTCCTGTTTGACATGTACGCGCGTTTTCGTAAAGCATATTATGGAATCGATAGCTTCGAAATGCTGCTCAACGTACTATCTTTTATCGAGAAAGGACCTTTTGCGGTTATTGACTGCTCGCAACAAAACGAATCCGTCAAGAACGCCACTGTGGACGTACGCATAGAATTTGATTGCAAGAAGAATGTGCCCGTCAATACTACCGCCTATTGTCTCATCATACACGATCGTGTAATCGAATACTGTCCGTTGTCCACAACGTAGTGCGCAAAATCATGTAAATTGCAACGTCAACAAGTATCCCGAATATAAAAGAATGGAAAACCAGGATGAGGTGCAGTCTCGAAAAATTGCTCGTCATGGTCATACCAACGTTTGTGGATCTACAAAGATTCATCGTTAACAAGAAATTTATGAAGGAAATAGCGGTGCTGAGAGGGGGAACCATTCTCACACACTATATTTTTTCACATCCTATGCCTTGGCATTTTCTGTCGAGATTCGACAAATCTTGCGCTTCCTGGTTGAGTACTTATCACCATGGATTGCGGTGGAATAACGGGATGGTCCCTTACAGCATGGTGAGATGTTTAATTACGGAAGCTGTGTTAGAAGAGGATGTCGTATATGTCAAGGAACACGAAAAACGAGGATGGCTAGCTGATATGCTCGACACTGATGATATCATCGTCGAAACTCTGGACGCGCATTACGAAGATGTAGAATCCCTGCGTAATCTAGATGATTGTAACACTATATGATGCGGAAAACACGCAAAGAATTGCGCTTTACAAAATGTATTTAAGATATTTAACTAGTGGTTGCGACACCAAGAAGAATTGTAAGATTTTTAAATAAATCTATGTTATCTTACATTAATATGTTTTTATTTTCGCCACCCTAACCTGTAGATATTTAAAATAAATATAACTGATAGATATTGAAATGTATCGATAGCGGTTCAGTCTGATAGCTATTTATAGCTGTTTGATAGCGGTTTGATAAGTTTAACTGCGCTTCAATGTGAAGAGCTACAATGGATAAAAGTGCTGAGGTGGTAGAATCTTTCAAGCGCGACTTCTTCTCATACAGTTTTGACTGAGACGCACACTTTTACACTTTTGGCACTTTGCCGCTGATATAAAACGTTGGTGATGTAAGTATGACAGATAAATGCTGAAGCTTCTTATTTGGATGCGAGATATACGTTTCGGCTGAGG
>NW_017295564.1:8311-8759 GCF_001594075.2 Trachymyrmex cornetzi
ATTATTTCAACGATGTGAAAGTTTCCTAGACAATATTCCATCATTCTCATATTGAAATTTATCACTAAAATTAAAAAAACGCCTACATATTTTATTTCTTTATTTTATTTACTTTTTCCTCAGACATGGTACAGCTGACGTTATCGCTCAACTAACTGGGGTGCAGGACGTACTAATAGCATCGACGCGGGATGTGGAGAGGAATGTCAGGAGGGTGGATCGAAGGATGAGGCGGAGAGTCAGGCGAGAGAACAGGAGAAGTTTAGAAGAAAACTATATAATTATAGAAGAGAGAGAGAGAGAGAGGGGAGCAGCAGTGGGAAGAGTGATAAAACAAAAAACAAAAAAACACATGTAATAAATACATATAAATAAATATATACATAATATAATATATTATAGGACCGTACATGTGATAACACAAACTATAGAATCGAAGCCTTACACG
>NW_017295564.1:9507-13503 GCF_001594075.2 Trachymyrmex cornetzi
TGTCTCCTCTCCCCGCGACGTTATCCTCGCACACGCCCTGAAGTCATCCCTCACCCTGTGACATCGCTATTTATGACGTCATTCCCCTCTCACCCCTGTGACGTCACCCCCCTCACCCTGTGACGTTACTATTTATAACGTCACCCCCTCCCCTCCCCCTGTGACGTCACCTCCCTCGCCGAGGGTTTCCCCCGCCCCTCACCCCTCCTCGTTGCCCCTGGGTTAGAATCGGCCTAGCCACCCTACTCATTGGGTGTCGCGAGCACGACATAGCGTATTCGCACAGCAACGATCTCACCGAACGACACGCGGCTGACAATATACTCGTTGAGAATGCGTGGAAACGCATTACCGTGAGTGATTCGACTCTCATAAAGAGAGCCGCAGCCACAGCTGTTTGGGCAGCTATGAAGGCCAAAACGAAGATTGGTATGGGCTTGAAAACAAAGAAGAAGATCAAGAGGATTCTTTCGACAGCGAAACGCGGCGGCGTCTTACCCGTTCTACCGCTGCTCGGCGTTCTCGGGTCATTGGTCGGCGGGGCGGCGGGAGTCGCCAAGGCCGTAAACGATAGCAAAGCAGCGCAGCGTCAGCTGGAAGAACTGCAACTCCATAATCACGTCATGGAAGGCCGCGATATTTATCTCGCTCCCTACAAGCGCGGACGAGGTGTAGTGCGTAGAATAAAAAAACGTCGATGAAACGATAAAAATGCCGAGGGGAGTAACTACCGATGTGCAACTGCAACAACTTGCAAACCGTATGCGCATTCCGTATTTTAGAGGTGTCTTTATGCGTACTACACTACCGGTCAAAGGAGTACGTCAAAATGATAGCGGTATCGTAAATCTAAACAATGTCGAGGGACCAGGAACGCATTGGGTGACGTACGCGAAAAGGGGAAATCGCGTCGTGTACTTCGACAGTTTCGGTAATCTCCGGCCGCCGAAGGAATTCGAGCGATATCTGACAGTTTAATTGAGTACAATCGCACGCCTCATCAGCGTAATCAGAACAATTGCGGGCAGCTTTGTCTACAGTTTCTACAGTCGATTGATAAGCAATTTAAGGACCGACATTGTTCTGTTTGACTCAGTGCTCGTTCAAACATGTCGCTGACGTTTACGCTGACTGGCAAGAGTATCGTCCTTGTCGTAAGCTACTTTCGGCGGTAGATTTGGGTGACGGTGATTACGAGATCGGTCTAACGGACTTTGAAACGTACTACACACTAGCCAATGTAAATTCGACAAATAACAAGTTTTACTATGACGATGACGAAATTGTCATTCCCGAAAGATCGTACGAACTACGCGATGTCGAGCGGTATCTGAAGCGAGAAATTTTACGTTCTTGCGATGCAAAGGGTAAGTAGGATGAAGAATTCCCGCTGGTGATTCGCGTCAACAACAATATGATTAGAAGTGAGATCAAATGCGCCTTTCTGATAAATTTTACAAAACCTCGTAACATTTGCTCGCTGCTGGTATTTTCGTCGAAACGCGTGCTCGGGTCGCAACAGTGGCATGAGTCGGATGTGCCCATAAATATCATCATCCTAAACATCATTCGTATCGAGTGCAACGTGACCGCGGGTGCGTACAGCAACGACAGGTGCGTGCACACGATACACGAGATTTCACCGAGCGTAGCACCAGGGTATAAGATATCGGACAGACCTATGCAGATCATTTACCTTCCGATCGTTGTACGGAGCTTTACGGATCTGACGATTCGCGTGGTGGACCAAGAAGGTCGATTGCTTGATTTTCGCGGAGAGGAGATCAGCATTAGATTGCACGTGCGACGGCGATAACGTGAGATGCTTGTGTTGAACGAACAGCCGAAACAGACGAGAGATACATTTTTTACTGAAAGATTAAACCTGGAAAAAAAACTCACTGCGTCCAACGTTGCATTTTAAAAGTCGGTTTCATCGTACGAAATTGCTGATATTCTGAATATTACCGGTGAGCCGATCTTTGACGACCTCATCGTCCAGATTGAGACTCACACGTACAATCCGTACGCCAACACTACGTTCGGACATAGCGACGTGATACGGATACCTATACAGCAACAGGATTTGTACTCATACAGCAGTAAGATTTGTACACGTTGCCGTGTGACAGTTTTCTCTACATCGAAGGAAGATTGACGTTGAAGAAAAAAAACGACCAGATGTCGTCGACGCTTGGAAATAATTGTGTAGCGTTCATGTGTGATGAAATTCGATATGAACTCAACGGTGTGGAGATTGACCGCAACAGAAACGTTGGAATTACTAGTACCATCAAGAACTATGTGTCATTGACGTACGACAAAGCTTTGATTGCGCTGAACTCTGGATGGAACTCTAGATCCGACACGGAGGAAGGACACTTTAATTTTTGGTTGCCGCTCAACATGCTGTTGGGCTTTTGCGAAGATTACAAACGCGTACTCGTCAACGCTCGTCACGAATTGATTTTGATACGAGCCCTCAACGATTACAATTGCTTGGTGGGAAATTCTGCGACGGAGCCAGCGGTTGAATTATTCAAAGTGCAGTGGCGGTTGCCTCACGTTTCGTTAAACGAGATCAATAAATTATCAATGTTGCGAATATTGGAAAGCGGTCGTTATCTGAGCATGTGTTTTCGCTTGTGGGATCTGTACGAGTATCCTCTGTTATAGATTACGACAAAGCATTCATGGGCTGTCAAAACGGCGACTCAACTTGAGAAGCCTCGATACATTATCTTTGCTCTGCAGAACGGCCGAAAGAATATCATGTCACAAGATATTAGTGTGTTCGACGATTGATTTGAGTAATGTGAAAGTATATCTAAATTCAGATTTTTATCCGTATGGTGATTTAAATCTGGATTTTGCCAAAAAGAGGTACGCTGTCCTGTTTGACATGTACGCGCGTTTTCGTAAAGCATATTATGGAATCGATAGCTTCGAAACAATGCTCAATGTACTATCGTTTATCGAGAAAGGATCTTTTATAGTCATTGATTGCTCGCGACAAAACGAATCCGTCAAGAGCGCCACTGTGAATGTACGCATAGAATTTGATTGCAAGGAGAATGTGCCCGCCAATACTACCGCCTATTGTCTCATCATACATGATCGTGTAATCGAATACTGTCCGTTGTCCAACGTAGTGCGCAAAATCATGTAAATCGCAACGTCAGCAAGTATCCAGAATAAAAAGAATGGGAAACCGAGGTGAGATGCAGTCTCAAAAAATTACTCGTCATGGTCAACATTTGTGGATCTACAAGGATTCATCGTTAACAAGAAATTTATCGTGAAGGAAGTAGCGGTGCTGAGAAGGGGAACCATTCTCACACATTATATTTTTTCACATCCTATGCCATGGCATTTTCTGACGAGATTCGACAAATCTTGCGCTTCCTGGTTGAGTGCTTATCACCATGGGTTGCGGTGAGATGACGGGATGGTCCCGTACAGTATGGTGAAGCGATTAATTACGGAAGATGTGTTAGAAGAAGATGAAGCTGTCGTATATGTCAAGGAACACAAAAAACGAGGATGGCTAGCTGATATACTCGACACTAATGATATCATCGTCGATATTCTGGATGCGCATTACAAAGATGTAAAATCGCTGCGTAATCTAGATGATTGTAATACTATACGATGTGGAAAACATGCAATGAATTCCGCTTTACAAAATGTATTTAAGATATTTAACTGATGGTCCCCACACCTGGAAGAATTGTGAGATTTTTAAATAAAATTTATGTTATCTTACATTAATATGTTTATTTCTATTACCCTAATTCCTGCAGATATTTAAGTAAATATAGCAAATAAATGTTGAAATGAACCGATAGCCGTTCGATATCTGTCGGATAGCTGTTTATAGCTATGAAATATCAGTCTGGTAGCTGCTTATAGTAGACCGATAGCCGTTCGATGTCAGTTCGATAGTGGTTTGATAGCGGTTTGATAGCGGTTCGATAGCCGTTTATAGCTGTTTGA
>NW_017295564.1:15084-16659 GCF_001594075.2 Trachymyrmex cornetzi
CCGCATCCAGCGTACTCTCCAGACTTGGCACCATCGGATTACCATCTCTTCCGATCGATGCAACATGCACTTACGGACACATTTCTCCAATTACAACGAAGTCCAAAAATGGTTGGATGAATGGATCGCTCGAAAGACACCGCGTTCTTTGCCCTGTTGCCGGAGATATGGGAAAAAATAGTAGAAAATGGTTTAAATTACTTTGATTAAGGTATTCATTCATCTTCCCTTCGAAACAAATCGATTTTCGAGACGAAAAACTATAGGAATTAAGTTTATCACCTAATATATTGTTACGTCCGGTGGACTCCACGATTTCTTCGTTTCGCGACCGTTCAATCAACGAAGTAAGATATGAACAAATCCAAATGATAACACAAATCCGAGAGAAGTTTCCAACCACAAAATCTTGTTTGCCTAGAATCGAGAGACCCGGAATAAAAACTCTTTCATAGTGTCGATAATCAAACGTTAAATCTCCTTTCGAGCATCGTAGAAAATGAAAGTCAATATCAAATAATCACCAAATAGCGTTGGTACCAAGGCGCTAAGCCAGGTCTCGAAACGATTCCCTAGAATCGAAAGATCCGCGATAAAAAAACTCTTTCGTAGCATTGACTATCAAACCTCTTTTTGAGCATCGTGGAAAACGAAAATCAACATCAAACAGCGTTGGTACCAAGGCTAAACCAAGCCACGAAATAATCCCCGCGATAATAAGAGTGATAGCGCGGATCGACGCTCGAAAGAAGATGAAATGTTTAACCATCTCACACCGATATCACGCGGGCCCAACGATAATGGTCCCACGCTTAGGCTTAAGATAGGGTTATAAATCTAGTAATGACATTTTCCGACACTGAGAAAAATCAACACGAACCGCGACTCTCGATTAACTAATCCAGAGATATCTATCCATCGTTCAACGTGAGAACGAATAAAAAATGACAGCGGGCGGAGCTAACCGGAAGGCAATTTTCCAACGACGAATCAAAATTGTATCACCTTAGAATCCCGTAAACCTGATTCCCTAATTTCCCAATTAGACACACACTACCATGGAACCTCCCACTAAACTATCCCTATATAAACCGCGACATCGCGAGACACACGGTCAGAAAAAATAAAGAGAAAAAAATAGAGGTCAGAAAAATAGAGAGAAAAAAATAGAGGTCAGAAAAAATAGAGAGGAGTAAAAATAGAGAGCAGAGAAAAATAGGAAAAATCAGAGAAATAGAAATTCAGAAAGTCGGAAAAGGTTTTAAACTCAGTGCGTATTTTTTACCATACTAAAGACATTAAAATCAGTGCGCCGTTGGAGAGGCCAAACCGAGATCAAAGGACCGAGGGCCAAAAATCCAGTTTCACCGCTCTGCCAAATAACAGTAAGTTCCCCCTCTTTCTTTTCTCTTTTGCCACTTCGCGAATTTTAATGAGAATCGATCCGCAGTGAGATTTCGAAGAAATCTGCGCCGCCATAACCGGACATCCTCCTGATGTACACATAGCAGTGTACATTCCTTCTTCCCCCTTTCCATATTTAGTCCCCATTGACTTTTTCCATGACACTTTTCC
>NW_017295564.1:17356-17769 GCF_001594075.2 Trachymyrmex cornetzi
CCGGAGCGATAAGAAGTGCGTCCGACTCTCAGGTGTTCACCACTGCGTGAATACCTGCGAGATAAAGTTTAAACGTCCTTCCATACCCTCTATAACTCCATCCTTGTCTCTCTCATTTAAGCGCATTTCCAAGGGCTTGGACGTAACAATATATATATAAATCTTTATGTGCGAGAAATGAAGCTGCGTTCGAGAGAAGATAAAGCTACGTTGGAAAAAGATGCATAAGAGTCAGAGATGCATAAGAGTCAGAGATGCATCGTTCAGCCTGAACATAACAAAGATAAACAAATCCGCCGTCCAGTTAGGGACGAAAGAACAACGGAAATTCTTGCATCGACAGAATTGAACCCTCATGATTCCTTAAGACGCCGAGAACGAGATTCTGGTATTAGTCGTAACACTGCTTGGAA
>NW_017295564.1:18331-20220 GCF_001594075.2 Trachymyrmex cornetzi
TACAGCATTAAATGCTATGTTTCCCGACAAGTGGATAGGCAAATACGGTCCGATCAATTATCCACCCCAATCACCAGACCTTAACATTCTTGATTATTATTTTTGGGGAAAGATAAAAGACTTGATCTATCCTGAACGTCCGACTACGAGGGGCGATATGATTCGTAGAATAAGTGAAGTAATTCGATCCTCGAGTGCTGAGGAAATTCTTCGAGCAATCCATTCCTTTCAAAATAGAGTAGATGTTTGCATTGCAGGGAAGAGTGCTCATTTTGAACATTTAATCGTTTAGCCAAATACATAGTCATTCATTCCCGAACGTGAAAGGCAAGGGGACTCACGCGAATCAAGCACCCCGAACGTGAGAGGCAAGGGGACTCACGCGAATCAAGCACCCCGAACGTTAGAGGCAAGGGGACTCACGCGAATTAAGTACCACGAATGTGAGAGGTAAGGGGACTCACGCGAATCATGCATCCCTAACGTGAGAAGCAAGGGGGCTCACGCGAATCATGCACCCCGAACGTGAGAGGCAAGGGGACTTACGGGAATCAAGCATCCCGAACGTGAGAGGCAAGGGGACTCACACGAATCAAGCACCCCAATGGGATGAAATTCTCGTCATGCCATGTCGTTCATCCTGATTAATGCTAAGCACGGGAAAATGCTTGCAGTTTATCTGGACCTGATTGAGCATCAAACATAGTCAGTTCAGTTAACAAATAGAAATGAGAACATTGTATATGTAATTCCGACTTCCTTTCTCCATTCCCATGTACGCCCGTCGGCAAGTATACACTCACGTATACACGAGATTAACTCCGATTAAGGAACCTCTACACCTGGTACTTCTTGGGAAATGCTAATGCCGTCAATACTGTAACTTTCAAGCCTTATATCTCGAAAAGTACTTTATGAAAAAACATTTCATTATAATGTTTTGGAAAGCTCTCGAGGTGTGCTACAAGAATATGCGATGAAAAGTAAGCGGTTCTATTTAAAAAATTCAAAGTTACATTGCTCTGACCTTGGTTACGTCACTCAAGGTCATACTGATCTGATCGCTGAATAGATAATTTAGAACCCCATAAATTTTGTCTGAAACGTTTCTTTCTAAAATGCTTTACTTCTGAGATGAAAGGGGTGGACCGGTGGTCTGAGACATCCGTTACATACAGCGTGTTAGTTAAGTTCCCAAACTCAACAGAGCGATTTTTGGTTTATTTCAAGTAAAAAAATCCATATAAACATGTGTCCTAAACGACTTAGTTTCCGAAATAAAAAAATTTATACGTTTAGTAATAATCTGTTTATTTTAAAGAAATACAACTATTCAAAAACTATTCAAAAACAGAAAAACAAACACAGGCTCCAGTTCTTCTGACGAAATAAATAAATAGACGAATTGTTGAAATGTCCACCTGCGCCATGATATCCATCGAGCCTTTTTCTCAAAGATTGAGGTACACCCTCAAAGATACCAGGTGTGTTACGTATTGCCTCGCATGAGGCAACTATTCGATTTCTCAAATCATTCTCATTTTCAAATGGGGTGGTATAAATGATTTCAGATGCCCCCAAAGGAAATATTCCAAAGGATTTAAGTCTGGTGATCTAGGAGGCCAAGGTTGAGTTCCTGCTCGACCTACCCAGCGATTATTGTACACCCTAACCAAAATTGTAAACTATTACAAAATTATATTGTACAAAATTTGTAATCTTAGGCATGATGAAATCGATTTTAATGGATTAGAACAATTTGGCCCGAAAACGTATGTACAAGATAACTGACCCGCAGCAACGGGTCATCAGGACTGAAGTCTATTTTTGATTTTGTGACTTTGACTTTGACTTTGTCACTTTGTTTACGGTTGTGCGAATAGTAGCTC
>NW_017295564.1:20978-26202 GCF_001594075.2 Trachymyrmex cornetzi
CCGAGCGAGCGGCAAGCGGTAGCACAAAGGATTATTTAATCTCGGTAGCCTCTTTTATGGGTCGTGGCCTTTCGGCATGAAGACGATAGATGCCGTTCGCTCGAAATCACGTTGTCGGGGATCGGCGGCCTTACAATAAATCATTCGCTTGTCTCACCGGTGACTCCTCCTTCACGTCCTTTCGTTAGCGCCTACCCGTGTGGAAATCTGTCCGGGCATTCCATAATTTAATACTGGCCCCATATGGGCATTACAGAGGCATCCAAAATAAAGGTTGCCAAGCTCAGGCCTATTTAGGGCCTAGTTAGGACAATTTAACTTAGGCCTTCCTAGTCACAGCCCGTATAGGGCCTAATTTGGATTCCACATTTTCCCCAAGATAGATGTACTAGGGCTTGCCCAGTTGCAGCCCATGTAGGCCCCATATGGGCATTACAAAGGTATCCAAAATAATGGTTCGCCAAACTCGAGCCTATTTAGGGCCTAGTTAGGACAATTTAACTTAGGCCTTCCTAGTCACAGCCCATATAGGGCCTAATTTGGATTCCACATTTTCCCCAAGATAGATGTACTAGGGCTTGCCCAGTCGCAGCCATGTAGGCCCCATATGGGCATTACTGAGGCATCCAAAATAAAGGTTTGCCAAACTCGGACCTATTTACGGTACAGTCAGAATAGTTTAATTCAGGTCTTCCTAGTCACAGCCAGTATAGAGCCTAATTTGGATTCCACATTTTCCCCAAGGTAGTTATACTTAGGCTTGCCCAGTCGCAGCCAATGTAGGCCCCATATGGGCATTACCGAGGCATCCAAAATAAAGATTTGCCAAACTCGGGCCTATTTAAGGCCTAGTTAGGAAAGTTTAACTTAGGTCTTCCTAGTCACAGCCCGTATAGGGCCTAACTTGGATTCCACATTTTCCCCAAGGTTGTTATACTTATGATTGCCCAGTTGCAGCACGTATAGGACTCAATTGGGTCTCCACATTTTTCTGATAACAGTTTAATGTATGATTTCTCATTGTGATATCCCATATAAAGTCTTCTATAATTCAAAGATATGAATAATAGAGCTATTCGAGCCGTGCTCGAATTTTCGGTAGTTCTGGAATGAGTCTTTTCCTTAAAATTCTTAATAATGTCTACAGATGAAGAACTGATGTTTTCCTCGATAGCTCATGATCTTACTGCTTCAATTTCATCTGTGTTGTCATCTGTGTTTAATGTAGCATGGTGATACTTTCTTTTGCTTTACTATGAAGATCAACTTGTAATTCTATTTCATTATTGTCATCTGCTTTCATTGGTAATGTGACATTTTCTTCTAATTCACCATAAGTATCAGCTGTAATATAGATTCTTGAAAATTTATTGCTTGCCTCTCAAATTCTTGGATGTCTTCGATGATCGTGTATGAATATGAATTCGGTTCATTGTTGTTGATTTCTTTTATAAAAGTATATTTAATTTTTGCATTAAATATTTGAAAATTTAATCCCATTTTTTTATTTAAAAACTATTGGATCATTGCAAAAGTTCGTGCATTATGATTCATTATTCAAAATTCAAACACATGCAATTTTGTTAAAAATAAAATTAATCTGGAACTTTGCTCTTTCTGATACAATAAATTTAAAAATCTGTTTTTTTAATTTCTATGGTTTTGACGGAGCAATAATTGTCAAAATGATTTTTTAAATTAATTTTCAATAACTCAGTAACGAAAAATCGTAGGCAATTTTTTAAAAACGGTTTCGTAGAGAAACTTAAAGGATGTTTTGTACATATTTGCAAAATAATTAGAAAATAATGAAAAAATTACAGATTATTCTAAAGCGCATTTAAAAATAGTACACCAAATTTGGTGACGATTTACTATCTGGATCGTACGCTATTTTAATAAATGGTATTACATTTTTAATCTGTGCTCTAATAGAAATGTACGAGGGTCGTCTGAAAAGTTTTGAGCCTAACATAGAAACAAATAATTTTTCGGTCAAATTCAATTTTATTTTTCCACATAGTCTCCTTTTAAGATAATACATTTTTTTCAGCGATGCTCGCACCCCTTTAATCCATTCAAATAATACTGAGCGTTTTGCTTGGCAAAATAGTAGCCTACGGATGCGATGATCTCCTCGTTCGATGAAAATTTCCTCCGAGCCAAACTTTGAGCCAAGGAAACAGAAAAATGTCGCTGGGGGCCAGATCTGGTGCATACGGTGGATGGTCAGTTAATTTGAACCGCAATTCGTGAATTTTTGCCACAGCGACCGCCAAAGTATGAGACGGTGTTATCTTGATGGAACACCACTTTCTTCTTTCTCATATGCGGTCGTTTTTTCTCAATTTCTGCGTTCAGCTTGTGAAGCAATGATGCGTAGTACGTTCCTGTTATTGTTTTACATTTTTCAAGATAGTCGATCGACACAATTCCATGACTATCAAAAAATAGTCGCCTTCATCTTTTCCGACGATAAAACCGTCTTCGCTTTCTTAGGAGCAGGTTCACCCTTCGCAGTCCACTGTTTTGATTGTTCTTTCGTTTCAGGAGTGAAGGAGTGGACCCAAGTTTCATCAACCGTTATTAATCTACACAAAAAATCTGACTAGTTTCGATTAAACCTCGCCAACAGGGTCTTAGAAATGTTCATTCGAATGCGATTTTGATCCAGAGTGAGCAAGCGCGGCACCAAACGAGCGGTTAACTTACGCATGCCTAATTCTTCAGTCTATATATGACAAACACGTTCTTTTGAATGCCAACAGCCTCTGCTATCTCCCTAATCTTAATTCGACGGTTGTCCATTATCATTTGATGAACTTCTCCGATGTTAGCGGTGATGGTCGCAGTTGTTGGCCGTACCGAACGCTCATCATCAGCTAAGCAGGTACAACCAGGTTTAAATTCAGCTACCCTTTTTTTCAAGGTGGTAAATGATGAGGCAGAGTCCCTGTAAACAACGTCCAACTCGGTTTTAATTTGCGTAGACGTATTGCCTTTCGATTGCAAAAATTTAATTATGGTACGATTTTCAATTTTTAAAATTTTTACAAAATGACGACACAAATGATTGTCAAATTGAACGTCCAAAGTGGCCACAATTGTCACAGATATCTTTCGTAAGTATCACGATTATAATACCAGAATGGCTTTGACAAGTAACGCCATCTTCATGATGAGGCTCAAAACTTTTCAGACGACCCTCGTATAGAAATATTACTTTTCATTTACGTTACATTTCCTTTACATTTACGTTACATTTCCTTTACATTTACCTTACATTTACTTTACATTTCCTTTACATTTACACTTCCCTTACATTTACCTTACATTTACCTTATATTTACCTTACTTTACATTTACCTTACATTTCCTTTACATATACGTTACATTTCCTTTACATTTACCTTACATTTCCCTTACATTTATCTTACATTTACGTTACATTTACGTTACATTTACCTTACATTTCCCTTACACTTACAATGAATTTACATTACATTTACCTTACATTGTCGTTACATTTCCTTTACATTTATCTTACATTTACGTTATATTTACTTTACATTTACCGTACATTTACGTTACATTTACCTTACATTTACGTTATATTTACGTTACATTTCCCTTACATTTACGTTACATTTCCCTTAATTTACATTTACCTTACATTTCCTGTACATTAAGGTTACATTACCTTTACATTTACCTTACATTTACCTTACATTTACGTTACATTTACGTTACATTTATCTTACATTTCCCTTACATTTACCTTACATTTACGTTACATTTACCTTACATTTCTTTCACGTTTACCTTACATTTACATTACATTTACCTTACATTTACGTTACATTTCCTTTACATTTACTTTACATTTACGTTATATTTACCTTACATTTACGTTACATTTCCTTTACATTTATCTGTCATTTACGTTACATTTCGCTTATATTTACGATACATTTCCCTTACATTTACGTTACATTTCCTTTACATTTACCTTACATTTACCTTACATTTACCTTACATTTCCCTTACATTTACCTTACATTTACCTTACATTTACGTACATTTCCTTTACATTTACATTACATTTCCCTTACATATACCTAACATTTACGTTACATTTCCCTTACGTTTACCTTACACTTACCTTACATTTATGTTACATTAACCTTACATTTCCCTTACATTTACGTTACATTTCCCTTAATTTACATTTACCTTACATTTCCTGTACATTAACGTTACATTACCTTTACATTTACCTTACATTTCTCTTACATTTACCTTACATTTACGTTACATTTACGTTACATTTATCTTACATTTCCCTTACATTTACCTTACATTTACCTTACATTTACCTTACAATTCCCTTACATTTACCTTACATTTACCTTACATTTACGTACATTTCCTTTACATTTACGTTACATTTCCCTTGCATATACCTAACATTTACGTTACATTTCCCTTACATTTACCTTACACTTACCTTACATTTCCCTTACATTTACCTTACACTTACCTTACATTTCCCTTACATTTACCTTACATTTCCCTTACATTTACCTTACATTTACGTTACATTTACCTTACACTTACCTTACATTTACGTTACATTTCCTTGACATTTACGTTACATTTACCTTACATGTCCCTTACATTTACTTTGCATTCCTTTACATTTCCCTTACACTTACCTTACATTTTCCTTACATTTACCTTACATTTACGTTACAACTTCTTTACATTTACGTTACATTTACCTTACATTTCCCTTTAAAATTATATACAAACTTACCTTTTTAAAAAAAAGGAAAAAAAAGCGCTAAGCGTTGGTGAAACTGGCCCAAATGGTGCTTCTCGTAAAGAATCACCATTTGGGACAGTTTCACCAACGCCAATTACTTAATCGGCCGTGAAACTGATAACTAATCACGTTTCTGTTTAGTAGAACTAATGATATTAGCGCCAAGTTAAATTCCATGTAATTTGAACAATTTAAATTTTACCATTTTATTCCTCCCAAAGAAAAAATAATTTATTAATTCTAATGTATGCATCATATTTTATTCCTCTCAAAGAAAAAGTAATTTATTTACTTTAGTGATATGTATCATTATACGGTAATATAAATTATATACAAACTTACCTTTTTAAAAAAAAAAGTAATAAAAGCGCTAAACGTTGGTGAAACTGGCCCAAATGG
>NW_017295564.1:26582-26854 GCF_001594075.2 Trachymyrmex cornetzi
TTTATACCATGCCAAATTAAATAAATAATGAATATTAATCTAATGGTATGTATTATTTGTACGAACGATTTGATATCAACAACTGTGGCGCCAATTTAATTTCTACTATCAGAATGAAAAGTAAAACTCACACAAGTGATACTATCTTTATTTATTATTTACTTAATCCAAATGGTACTATCTTTAATTTTTATGCACTGAAACCTAAGTATACGTATACTTATTGAAGAATCTTCCTATTCCAATCCAAATGGTTTAAATTCCTCTTAAAT
>NW_017295565.1:0-4407 GCF_001594075.2 Trachymyrmex cornetzi
ACGCATAGTACGCCGTACGCTCACCGTACTAATACCGTGGAGGTATTTGTCTATCTGGGTATGCATAGAAACAAAATGTATATTATTATAAAAAAAATTAATATAATAAAATATTGGATGTTCTAAAATCTAAATAAAGTTTTCTGTTTTAATTGTCATTTCCATTATAATGGAAATGACAATTAAAACAGAAAATTTTATTTAGATTTTAGAACATCCAATATTTTATTATATTAATTTTTTTTATAATAATATACATTTTGTTTCTACGAAATTCTTCTTTTCCTGTCATTCCATGGAAAAGAAGAATTTCGTAGAAACAAAATGTATATTATTATAAAAAAAATTAATATAATAAAATATTGGATGTTCTAAAATCTAAATAAAGTTTTCTGTTTTAATTGTCATTTCCATTATAATGGAAATGACAATTAAAACAGAAAATTTTATTTAGATTTTAGAACATCCAATATTTTATTATATTAATTTTTTTTATAATAATATACATTTTGTTTCTACGAAATTCTTCTTTTCCTGTCATTCCATGGAAAAGAAGAATTTCGTAGAAACAAAATGTATATTATTATAAAAAAAATTAATATAATAAAATATTGGATGTTCTAAAATCTAAATAAAGTTTTCTGTTTTAATTGTCATTTCCATTATAATGGAAATGACAATTAAAACAGAAAATTTTATTTAGATTTTAGAACATCCAATATTTTATTATATTAATTTTTTTTATAATAATATACATTTTGTTTCTACGAAATTCTTCTTTTCCTGTCATTCCATGGAAAAGAAGAATTTCGTAGAAACAAAATGTATATTATTATAAAAAAAATTAATATAATAAAATATTGGATGTTCTAAAATCTAAATAAAGTTTTCTGTTTTAATTGTCATTTCCATTATAATGGAAATGACAATTAAAACAGAAAATTTTATTTAGATTTTAGAACATCCAATATTTTATTATATTAATTTTTTTTATAATAATATACATTTTGTTTCTACGAAATTCTTCTTTTCCTGTCATTCCATGGAAAAGAAGAATTTCGTAGAAACAAAATGTATATTATTATAAAAAAAATTAATATAATAAAATATTGGATGTTCTAAAATCTAAATAAAGTTTTCTGTTTTAATTGTCATTTCCATTATAATGGAAATGACAATTAAAACAGAAAATTTTATTTAGATTTTAGAACATCCAATATTTTATTATATTAATTTTTTTTATAATAATATACATTTTGTTTCTACGAAATTCTTCTTTTCCTGTCATTCCATGGAAAAGAAGAATTTCGTAGAAACAAAATGTATATTATTATAAAAAAAATTAATATAATAAAATATTGGATGTTCTAAAATCTAAATAAAGTTTTCTGTTTTAATTGTCATTTCCATTATAATGGAAATGACAATTAAAACAGAAAATTTTATTTAGATTTTAGAACATCCAATATTTTATTATATTAATTTTTTTTATAATAATATACATTTTGTTTCTACGAAATTCTTCTTTTCCTGTCATTCCATGGAAAAGAAGAATTTCGTAGAAACAAAATGTATATTATTATAAAAAAAATTAATATAATAAAATATTGGATGTTCTAAAATCTAAATAAAGTTTTCTGTTTTAATTGTCATTTCCATTATAATGGAAATGACAATTAAAACAGAAAATTTTATTTAGATTTTAGAACATCCAATATTTTATTATATTAATTTTTTTTATAATAATATACATTTTGTTTCTACGAAATTCTTCTTTTCCTGTCATTCCATGGAAAAGAAGAATTTCGTAGAAACAAAATGTATATTATTATAAAAAAAATTAATATAATAAAATATTGGATGTTCTAAAATCTAAATAAAGTTTTCTGTTTTAATTGTCATTTCCATTATAATGGAAATGACAATTAAAACAGAAAATTTTATTTAGATTTTAGAACATCCAATATTTTATTATATTAATTTTTTTTATAATAATATACATTTTGTTTCTACGAAATTCTTCTTTTCCATGGAATGACAGGAAAAGAAGAATTTCGATTGGTCAATTCCCTTATGTACTATGCATTATGCCTTATACAAGAGTCTGTGCTGCGGCTATAAGCTCGGATCCTCATATGGGCAACAGCGCTTTGACACAGAGCACTAATTGGTGAAAAGTCGGTTGTGGGGATAAAATTTACCTTCATCATCCGTTTTTCACCAATCAGCGTCAAAGTGCTGTTGCCCGTATGAGGATCCGGGCTTATTGCCATCTCTCGGAAACACAGTAATAAGTTCCACGTCATTCGACAAAGCTTGTACGTTACTTATGTATGCAACTTTAGTCTAAAGGGCTTCACACATGAAATGCATAACAGAGCATAAGAATAACATAAGGCCCTTAAACTAATGAGGATCTTATGTAAATCAATATGGCGACATTATGCAAGATGCTCATTGATCCAGCAGTCTTATGTTATGCCTATGCTCTGTTATACATTTCATGAAGCCCTTAAAGGCTGCAGCACACACTTTTGCATAATGCATAACGCATAGTGCATAAGCGAATCAACTAATCAGAATTTTTCTTTTCCTTTCATTCCATGGAAAAGAAGAATTTCGATTGATTCCTTTATGCATTATGCATTACTTTATGGCCGCAGCACATGCTCTTGCATAACGCATAAGGCATAGTGCATAAAGGAATCAATCGAAATTCTTCTTTTCCATGGAATGAAAGGAAACGAAAAATTCTGATTAGTTGATTCGCTTATGCACTATGCGTTATGCATTATGCAAAAGTGTGTGCTGCGGCCTTAAACATTACTGAAACACTACATTATTTAAAGTGCTACACATAATGGGGGAAGTATTAAGAGCAGGTAAAGATGTTAAATTTTTGAACGAAATTAAATTTGGAATAAAAGTTATAGCTATATCTTGTGTTAATTTATGTCCATTGTCATAGCACAGACTTTGGATAACGCATAACGCATAGTGCATAAGCGAATTAACTAATCAGAAGCTTTCCTTTCCTCTCATTCCATGGAAAAGAAGAATTTCGATTGGTTGATTCCCTTATGCACTGTGCATTAGGCGTCGTCTACAATACACGGTGTAAGAAGTAAGAATAAGAAATTGACCAATCACAGTTGAATGTGAGAAGAATAATCGACTGTGATTGGTCAATTTCTTACTCTTACTTCTTACTCCGTGTATTGTAGACGGGCCTTTATGCGTCATGCAAGAGTCTGTGTTGCGGCCATTACGTTTAATCTTTATTTTCATTTACAAAATTTAATATTTCCACTTGTCCTTAATATTTCATCCAGTATTTCATACACTAGGCTTTATATTTCCTTTAATGCAGTTTTAAAATGGATTGTATGACAAATTATTGAACTTAGAAAATACTAAAATAAACCTTTCAAATGACTGGTATGGAATCAACGCGGTAAGAAGAGCACAAAAATACTTATAAATAAACGTTTATACATATTTTTGCGTTCTTCTTACTGCCTTGATTCCATACTAGCCATTTGAAAAGTTTATTTTTTTATTGAATGATAAGGAATCCACTGTTATTATTCTATTATAAAATAGCATTACATGTCAATTTCCATACATATGTGCATATATTCTATCACATAGATGAGAGTGCACTCAGCTGCAAAATCACAATATAATACTTAAATGTATTTATTATTTACGATTTAATATTGCAATATTGAAGCGGATTGTACTAATAACTATATGACAAATTATCGACTTACAAAATATCGCATACATCAACACATTGTATAATTATCTTCATGCTTTCTATCAATATGTGTATATAAGGATTTTGTTATATAAATGAGAATATAACAAGTTCTACAATCATAACATTCATGAACATTGCCTATCCTTAGCCTTATATTTTGCAACCTTGAAGTGGACTACACTTATAGACATATGACTGATTATCTTATCTAGAAAGCATGCCATGTATTAAAATTATATTTTAATTATGTTAATGATTTCTGTTAACCTTTCGAATATCAATAAACATCAAATGATAACATGCCTACATGTATGATTGGAAATCACTGGCACAATTAAAATACAATGTTACATTTAGATGTCCTGTTTCTAGATTAGATAATCTGTTATAAAGTCATCAGTGCAGACCACTTCAAATCTGCAATGTTAAACCAAATATTAAAATAGTGATAAATAATAATTATGAATATTGTGATTTTGGAATGCAAATTGCATTCTTGTACATATGACATGTATCAACATTATATTTTAATTGTGTTAAGGCGATGCTAAAGCCTTCTGTTTTACCACATTTCCATTCGATGAAAAATCTCTGTATTGGATGTACGGATTGCAAAAGTATTATTGCTGAAATTAAAGTACGCA
>NW_017295565.1:4550-5781 GCF_001594075.2 Trachymyrmex cornetzi
CTGGGGCTGTCAACAGAGCCGAAATTCCGCGTAGCAGTAGTTGCGCGGTCTTGCGATAGATGGTGCTGGCATATGTTAGATAAGAACAGACATGCGTTTGAGTAAGACAGAATGATATATATTATATAATATAATGTAAAAACTAAATCAAAGATGTCACCACTATTATCGAATTTGAAATTAAAAAAGTCTGTACTATCGACCTTGATTGAGTTCGGTAATCGGTTTAGCATCCCCTTAATGATTTCTGTTAACCTCTGGAATATCAATAAACATCAAATGATAACATGCCTACATATATGGTTGGAAATTACTGGCACAATTAAAATATAATATTACATTAAAATACAATATTACATTTACATGGTAAACATATTGATAGAAATCAATTATACATAATTAATGTGTTGTTAAATATGAAATTTTGTAGATAATCTGTCATACGATCAGTACAATACTCTTCATAGCTTCAATGTTAAACCGAATGATAAGTAATATTTTTGTGTATTATAATTTTTCATCTTCTTCTTCGAGTATTAATAGCCCGGGTTCTTGCAGACAAGGTATACCAGTCGTTTGCAAGACCCTTCCAACCTTCCACAGGAATTATGATTTTGCAGCTAAATACATCCTCGTCCATATGATAGAATACATGCATACATGAATAGAATCTTCTCCTTTCGAGTCGAAACTAGCATTTTTGACGTTTTTATTCCTATCTAATTTCTTCGTAATAGAGAGTTTTACAGAATAAAAATTTCTTCTCCACGATTATTTGTATTTATGTATTTGCCCTTGGTGCATTTTGTGTCCAAAGCCGAAAAAATGAAAAAAAAAATTACAAATTTTTTAATCCATTTTATTTCAATATGGCGACTAACACTGAAGATAAAAATGGATAAAGAGAATCGTAATTCATATTTTACCAGCTTTGGACATAGCATACACCAGGTACGTCAACATGAATATTTTAATCGTGGAGAAGGAATTTTTATTCTATGAAACTCTACTACGAAGAAATTAGACAAGAACAAATACGTCAAAAACGCTAGTTTCATCGGTAATACATATGGCTCCAGCATCCTCATAAGGACTATCACACACAAAATGGCTGCGTTCAGCAGACTCAACAGTTTTGCAACCGGTTTGTGAAGGGTCCTCTACATAGGCTGTGTTCCAAAATTGTTTGTCAGCGCTGCGAGCATGTCGTCATAAGTGCATGCTACCAATA
>NW_017295565.1:6880-7085 GCF_001594075.2 Trachymyrmex cornetzi
ATTTTATGCAAAGCTAAATGATTGTATTGAGAAATAATGTACATATTTTGTTAACGCCTATTGTATGTGAATAAAATAAATTTACTTTTTGATTTCCTCGTGTACATATGTCAATTTTTGTATTTGAATTCGAAATAAGAATAAATAAGTGTGACTACAAAAAGCAGACTACAAAAAAATTATAAATCTACTCACTACTTCTTGC
>NW_017295565.1:7423-8431 GCF_001594075.2 Trachymyrmex cornetzi
CCGTCTGCCACGGTCCCTCTCTCTTATCCCTATCGACCATTTTGACACACGGATCGCGCAGTCCATTCTCTATGTCTTTGGTTCAGACTCTGAAGGCTGCAGCACAGACTTTTGTATAACGCATAAGATATAGTGCATAAGCGAATCAACTAATCAGAATTTTTCCTTTCCTCCCTTTCCATAGAAAAGAAGAACTTCGATTGGTTGATTCCCTTATGCATTATGCATTATATAAGAGTCTGTGTTGCGGCCATAACTTTAAAAGGATTAAATTATTTATTAGCACTGACAAAATGTACACAATTATATATTCAAATGCATGAGTATTGCGCTAGTTTTCCCAATGGATATGATTTAAAGTCCTAAACACAATGGGCGCATTCAGCGGACTCAATAGTTGAGTAAGCGATCGCCGCTATTGACGTATTCTTCTAGATCTAAAATTCTGATTGGATGATCAACTATTGAGTCCGCTGAATGCGCCCAATGCGAGGCAACAGTGATAGCGATATAGCGATAGGAACATACTTATCCAACATACGGGAATGCATATTTTAATGTACATAAGGACATGAAATAAGACAATAGCGATAAATTTCTGACGAATTAGAATTCTGTACTATTGCGTTATATCCTATCGATCAGCGTTCAGATTTTTCTTTCCTTTATTACACCACGAATATACTACACAATCTATATGTGATCAGATTGGTTATGATTTTTCTTTCTTTTGCGACATTGTGCAACGGAAGGTGACAATTATATCGCTGTTGCTTCGCATTGTGTTTATGGCTTTAGGATATTCTATGACCCCCTTTACATTGTTAAATCTGTTGGTATGCGTATGTTGATATATTAGGGCCTCTTTCACTAATTTCAGTTTAAGGGGCTTATTCTGTGAGTGCTTTCCATTTGATGACACAAGTTTACACAAGTCGACACAAATGTCGTTCTATCTTTATCACTCTCTGAATGTCAACAAGGATAGAACGACCTTGTGCCGACTTG
>NW_017295566.1:0-1084 GCF_001594075.2 Trachymyrmex cornetzi
ATACCCCCCGCCCCGCACCCCCCTCATTGCCCCTGAGTTAGAATCGGCCTATATACCCTACTACATGTGCACGCCTTGATTTTGGCAGATAGAACGAGAAGATTATCAAACAGTACGCTACGAATACATGAAAAGTCTGCTAGCATCATTCAAAAAACACCAAATTCATTCCGGATTAATATTGTGATTGTCGATAATCAACAATTGGTGCATGCGATGTAAGTACTTATATTAATATTCAAAGATATTGACGCGAAGAGTTGTAAATTTACATTAGACATGATATACTAAATGAGATGTTGCTATTTTGTATTATGGAATATCGATGCGCACTCCTGCTATGGTGCTTTGTGCGTGATAATATTTTGATTTATTTCGTATGCAACGGTGCACCACGTACAGACAGGATACATTAATAGGCACTATTGTTGATTTTAGCATTCTGTGTTTCAGAAATACTGCGGATACTGCGATTTTGCAATTACGTGATGTGGTTGAATATTAAGGAATGAGGGAATTATGGAGAATGATGCTACAACAATGAACGGTATGTTTGGAAAACGTAGAAGAGAACATGATGATAATGATGACAACGATTATCGTCATACTATTTGATAAAAGGGTTTATATATACAGGGTCATCGAAAAGTATCGGACCCCCCTAATATCTTCAGTAGAATGCATTTTGGAGAAAATGTCCAATAGCAAAGTTGTATGGTTTCAAGCGAGGAGTAAGATGATGACCTTGACTTTGATCTTGACCATGTCCTAAAGGTCATTTCAAGGTCAACCTTATTTTTTTTAATAAAACCCCCTACATTTTATTGCATATTTTTATAGCTTATTTCGAAAGCTTTTCAAAACACTATAATAAAATATTTTTTCATGAAGTACTTTTTGAATTATAAAGGTTTGAAGTTCTTACTGAAAATGCATTCTTACTGAAAATATTAGGGGGATCCGACACTTTTTGATTAATGTATTTTCTTTAAATCAATTAATTGGTCTCATTATTCTGCGCACAAAAGTATTAAGGTTATGATTACTGAAAACTAAATAATATTTTACAAGATATTTTACATTT
>NW_017295566.1:1126-1844 GCF_001594075.2 Trachymyrmex cornetzi
TCAAAAAATACTTAATGAAAAAATGTTTTATTATAGTGTTTTGGAAAGCTCTCGAGATAAGCTATAAAAATATGCAATAAAATGTAGGGGGTTCCATTTTAAAAAATAAGGTTGACCTTGAAATGACCTTAAAGGTCAAGATCAAAGTGAAGGTCATCATCTTACTCCTCGCTTGAAACCATATAACTTTGCTATTGGACATTTTCTCCAAAATGCATTCTAACTGAAGATATTAGAGGGGTCCGATACTTTTCGATGACCCTGTATATTATTGTGACATGCTTATGTTCATTTTGGTATTTTCAACATTGTAAACGATGTGTAGCAACAATAAATACTTATTGAAAATTACTCTTTGAACAATCGTATTATTTCTTTTCCCTACTATTCCTTCTTTCCTTCCTTATTCGCGCGGTATCATATTATGCGCGCGTCATCACTCGTGGCACCACCGCGTGCCGATAACATCACCGTGTTCAACGATATCGTTGCGCTCGTATTAGGAAACTGCTCTCTTTAAGTTATTATTATTATTAATATGCGATAAAAATAATTGGTGGGACAA
The DNA here is from genome assembly GCF_001594075.2 of Trachymyrmex cornetzi. Taxonomy (NCBI): domain Eukaryota; kingdom Metazoa; phylum Arthropoda; class Insecta; order Hymenoptera; family Formicidae; genus Trachymyrmex; species Trachymyrmex cornetzi. Next base: position 1,692 of record NW_017295566.1, read on the forward strand.
AGGCGAAATGTAGTCGCATAAGGGGAAGAAGAAGAAGAAGAATACGAAGAAGATGATGACTACGTTTATGAGGAAGAGAGAGACGGTAAATATAAATGGTAAGTATAGTGCGCGATAGGGACCGCGCTTGGAGGCGACGGTAGGGATCGGCGG
>NW_017295566.1:1892-2306 GCF_001594075.2 Trachymyrmex cornetzi
CGCACACAAATTTCCCGCGCTACGTAATTTTCGCTACGTAATTTTCTGTACCCGGGACATCCTGCACCGCAACGTCACCCACTGTGACATCATCCCCGTACACCCCCGCGATGTCATCTCTCACCTAGTGACATCGGCCCTGTGACGTAACCTGTTGTGCGTAAATTTTGATTACGGTCCTAATTAGGAATGGCCGATCCAATAAAATGAGTAAAAAATACGATAGCTAATGAATTCGTAACAAATCGTGCAAGTATTTACGCAAAAATGTTATTATGTGTTTGCGTGTGTATTGCACATCGAAAATAATAAATCTGTAATTTTTTTGAATAAAAAAATGGCGGATGTGAAATGAAGGAAAATTCAATAAATAACAGAATTTTCATGAAAATATGTCCAAAAATAAGGGAAGTT
>NW_017295566.1:3038-8108 GCF_001594075.2 Trachymyrmex cornetzi
CGCCGCAGGTACCACCTCGCCCCTCACCCCCCTCGTTGCCCCTGGGTTAGAATCGGTCTAGCCACCCTACTACAACACCTTTATTCGTTTCCATGTGTAATTGACGACCATGTCCAACTGCGTTTGCTATCGAATGCCTACATATCGATCGATTGAGAAAGATACTCGTGCTCTTTGAATTACTAATGGTACTCTTGAGTTCTTCGAGGAGGAGGTAGATGAGGAGAAGAAAGAGAGATAAAAATAGTATATAGTAAGAATATATATAATGTATTGCGAAGGATATATATAATGTAAACGAAGATATTTCTGAAATATAAGAAGCGTTTCCTGCAAAATTCACTTTGCACATCCCCCGTTTGAAAGGAGTTTCGCAACGTTCTTCTCCCGGCTCCTCCCCCTCTATCCTCGAGGAGTCATTTTAGGCTGAAATGGAAAAGGACAATTAGCTGGATTCTTTGATCTTTCTGTGCATTTGGATACTTATGCGAACTGGGATCAATGAGGGCGACGATTCCCTGCTCGATGCTCGAGAAGACCCATCATCAACAGCACCCAACAAATCGCTGCCGCCGACCCCGGACTCCACGGGCACTGATCTCGGGCCCATCGTCTTGGATAGGTTGTGCACGGCCCTACTCAATTTGTGCATCGCATCATTGATGCGGTTTATTGCATCGCACTGATGCCCCAATTCGTTCTCTGCTTCGTCGAGTCGATGTCGCGACCTGTTGATTTTTATATGAACGGAGGTCAGCCCAACTTTGACATTTCGTACGTTCGCGTTGACGCTTTCGACCAGATCTTCAATGACCTCGAGCTGTTCGTCGAACTCCTTCCTCCTCGCGAGGTCAGCAATAGCTGCGAAGGTAAAGTCGATTAATAACTTGATTCAGTTCAACCGTACTTACTCCCGTACTTACCATGGACAAGCACCGCTCTCCTCCCGCCTGGCGACGACGACGGCAGCTCCATAATCTTGCGAGGCGTATATGAAAGTAAAGGAAGAATGTCGAATTGAAAAGATCCCCTCGGAAATTCATAAATTCCGAGAGGGACCGCGAGTCGACGGTCGCTCCCCATTTATACTTATTCTCTTAAAGACTTGTTGCAAGCGAGTATTGTCGTTCAATAATAGTATACTCGACTCGCTTCGAACTCAATTTGACTCGTGTGTGTGTGTGAATGGAGAGCGAGTATTAATTGATAAAACCAATATTGTATAATGAAACACCTCTTTAACCAAACTTACCGAATGGACCGCTCCTTGAAACAGTTCAAACGCAATGGAGAAAACGTGCGTCGGTGAGAACGGGAAACGTTACATAAAGGCTGATGCACACAGCTGTTCGCGAGGAGTACCTCGAGTGTAGGAGAGTGGAGAAGTGTGTAACTACCGTCGATACCATTGGACGGCGCGATCGTCTACATCCGAGTGCGACGAAAGTAAAGATACGTTTCCGCTGAGCGCGTCGCGCTATCCATTCGTCGCACGCTGATTGGTCCGATACCTCAGGTTTTTGTCCTATTTGAGCGGCGAATCGTAAAATGGATACGAAACCTAAATATATTCTCTTCACGTTCCTTTTAAATTTATTTTACACATTTAATTGACATTTATTTTACATTCATTTCACACTTATTACAGGACTTTCACACATTCTTAGGACTTTGTTCTTATTACCGGAAATTTGTAAAAGGATTTTCATCAATAGCTAAACCTTTGTATATTCTTACAGAGAATAAAGCAAAGTTCATTTGGGAAGAAAACTGTCAGAATTCTTTTGCTGAGTTAAAAAAAACTTTAACTTCCTCTCCAATTCTTTCGTTTCCAACAGAGGAAGGAGAGTACATTCTCGAGACAGATGCGTTGAATTTTGGTATTGAAGCCGTTTTGGCGTAGAAACAAGGAGATAGTGAAAAGGTGATTGGATATTTTAGTCGAGTATTAAACAAGGCTGAGAGGAATTACTGTGTTACACGCCATGAATTATTGTCAATTGTCGAGGCCGTGAAATTTTTTCATCACTATTTATATGGAAAGAGGTTTCTTGTCCGAACAGACCATGTTTCACTAAAATGGCTTTTGTCTTTCAAGGAGTTAGAAGGGCGATTAGCTCGATGGATGGAGAGGCTACAACAATATGATTTCAAAGTATTGCATCGGAAGAGTTCCTTTCATAAAAATGCAGACGGACTTTCCCGACGTCCTTGCGAGGAAGCTGATTGTCAATATTGTGCTCGAATAGAGATTAAAGAGGCTTCTAAATGGGAAAATTCTGTTGCTCGTATAGTATTATTTGAGGAAACTTCTAGAGATTGACGCAAAGGATAATTAGAAGATCCGGATATTTCGATTATTCTTCATGGAAAAGAAATTGGAAGGCGTCCTCTGTGAATAGAAGATCCGGATATTTCGATTATTCTTCATGGAAAAGAAATTGGAAGGCGTCTTCTGTGGTCAGAGATTACGTCGAAGAGCGTTTCCACAAAAATTTATTGGACTTATTGGGATTCTCTTGAGGTGAAAGATGGTATTCTTTATAAAAAATGGGAGGCTCCAAATTTAAAGAAATCTTTATTGCAATTGATTGTGCCCAGAAATCAAATAACCACAATTTTAAAGGAAATTCATGATTCGGCTACTGGAGGTCATTTTGGTATCAATAAATCTTTAGAAAAACTTCGTAAGAGATTTTATTGGGCAACGTGTAAACAGGATGTAAAAGATTGGTGTAGGACATGTAAAGTTTGTGTTGCGAGAAAAGGTCCTTCGGGAAAAGGAAAATCTCCATTACAGATCTTCAATGTCGGTGGACCATTGGAGAGAGTGCAAATGGATATTCTTGGTCCTCTTCCAGTGTCTTCAGCAGGGAATAAATATCTGCTCGTGATAACAGATTGTTTTACGAAATGGGTGGAGGTTTTTCCGTTAAAAAATATTCGAGCTAAAACCATTTCAGAAATCTTCTTGAATCAGTTTATTTCAATATTCGAGCTAAAACCATTTCAGAAATCTTCTTGAATTAGTTTATTTCAAGACATGGGGTTCCGTTAGAAATTCATACGGATCAAGGCAAGAATTTTGAGGCAAAAATTTTTCAGGAATTAATGAGTCTGCTAGGAATTAGGAAAACTAGAACTACCGCTCTTCATCCTCAATCAGACGGACAGGTAGAGCGCCAACACCAAACGATTGCAAACTTTTTAGCAAAATATATTGCTGAAAATCAAAAGGATTGGGATCGTTGGATCCCTATGTTTTTATTAGCCTATAGGACTTCGAAGCATGAAACCACAGGGATTTCACCAGCCGAATTATATTTCGCACGAGATCTTCGATTACCGATAGATTTATTACGTGGAAGTCCTTCTGTTGTTGAGGAAACAGATTTTTCGTCTGGGAATTATTTGAATAAAATTAGGCATCAATTGCGTGGTATTCATGAAAAAGTACGGAATCGAACAGATATTAAATCTTCTCAGGCAAAGACCTGGTATGATCGAAAGGCCAGGCAAATCCATTTTGATAATGAGCAGAAAGTTTGGCTGTATAATCCTCGAAGAATCAAGGGCAGGACTCCAAAATTTCAGAGCAGTTGGGAGGGCCCATATCGTATTGTGAAAAAACTTAGCGATGTAGTGTATTGTGTTCGTAAGACAGATAGACATAAAAATAAGATTGTTCATACAGATAGGTTAGCGCCTTATCTCGATAGACAGGAGCCCGGTATCAAATAATTTATTTTCAATTGAAGAAAATACATGGTGTTAATTCCGTTATTGAAAAGTTTCAGATCATGATAATTTTGGCTTGGCGTATCCAGCGCTCGGCGTGTTTGGAACGGAGAACGACGTGGGAAAGCCCTAGAAAAGGAATTTTTTTTTTTAGAAGACTGCCTCTCCCGTGGTTTTTGAGCCATGGTTTTTCCACGGGACGAAGGGCAAATGCCGTGGCAGGGACTAGGGATAGAGGTACTATGGCTGTAGAACATCCCTTTATTCCCCTTCTAGTCCGAAAAACGAAGAGCCAAGAACGCAAGGCTCAAGAGAAGAGGCAAGAGGAAATTCACTCCCTTCATGAAGATGGAGGGATGCCCGGAACGTATTCCTCTGGGAGACTGGCCAGCTCCTGAGGAGGAATTGAAGAGGGGTCCTGCCCAGAAGGAGAGGTGAGCCTCACGGAGCCTCATTTTGGGGAACGGATTCCTGGAAGACCAGGCTTCAAGGAAGCGGCTGTGCAGCAAAGGAGTAAGATACTGGTTTGGAATCCAAAACGCCCTGAGAAAGAGCCTCTGCAAGTTTTTGGAATAAGAAGATTGTCGGGACGACAAATCATTTCGAAAAGGAGGGCAGTGGTACGCCGCCACCTGCTACGCCTTGTCGGTTTCTGGTGTCGCGTTGCCAAGGGGACGCGCCATTGTTGACAGATAACGTCCGGCAGATCTTTGGAGAGACGTCAACACATTCGGGCGTGTTTTCTCCATCGCTTATCGATAGTTCTTGTTTCCAACGTATCTCGTGTCATCTACGAGTTATATAAATCTTTGCAATAAAGACCATTTGTTTTCTTCTAACCATCCTCTGTATCCAATCCTTTCCGCGGCTCGGGAGTGCGCGTCGCGCTCGTGAGTGTGATCGTGCGAAGCGGCCGCAACAATATCATTCCTATAAAAGATTTGATATCAAAAACTGGCGCAAAGTTAAATTCCATTTCTTTATACCATGTATAATTAAATAAATAATAAATATTAATCTTATGATAAGTATCATTTGTATAAAAGAATTGATATCAACAACTGTGGCGCCAAGTTAAATTGTACTATCAAAATAAAAAGTAAAATCTAAGTGATACTATCTTTATTATTATTTACTTAATCCAAATGGTACTATCCTTAATTTTTATGCAATAAAACCTAAGTATACATATATCTTACTGAAGAATCTTCCTATTCCAATCCAAATGATTTAAGTTCCTCTTAAATGAAATTATTATATCACAATTCATTCAAAGACATTTTCTCTTCCAACTAAAGTAGTAATTATTTAATGATAAATTACAAATTAATA
>NW_017295566.1:8187-8564 GCF_001594075.2 Trachymyrmex cornetzi
CGTCGCGCAAATAATACACTTATAAAGAATGAAACTTCTTTATTCACTAAACGCGCTTACATGTTTCTACTCATTTTTTAGCCTTCCTCAGAGCAAACACATACTAACATATATAAAGTAAAAGTTATCCTGTCATGGTGAGCTCCCCTACATCGAGAATATCAATGCCAGAATTAAATAAAAAGAAAGAAAAGGAAAATGAAAAAGAAGGGTCGAAACAAAAATAAGTCGAAACATGTAAGCGCGTTTAGTGAATAAAGAAGTTTCACTCTTTATAAGTGTTTTATTTGCGCGACGTCTTCTGCGCCTGACTCCTAGTGCCCTTACTCTTTCCAATTCTTTGATTTGTAAGGAGTCTTGATTAGTTTGATTTATTA
>NW_017295566.1:8738-13047 GCF_001594075.2 Trachymyrmex cornetzi
CAATCTTTCACCCTAGCGTAACGATTGGAGTATTGCATGACAAAATCATATTTCCAACGTTTTTCCTCTCAAATATTGAACCGTTTACTGTTGTGAGGTAAGTCACATACTCACAAAGTTAGAAAGCTGAGTGGCAATGAGAATTCAAGCTTACACAGTCGATGTTTCTACATTGAACAATGAATCTCTCTTATTTAACATTTTGTAACTCGTCAATATGTTATAAATTATCGTCAAATTTTAAAAAATAACTGCGAGAACAATATGTGTTTGTCATTTCGACAGTCGGTTAAATAATAGTATGTGACTTACTTTTATAGGAATGATATCATTGAAGTTAATATTATTTATATAATTTGATATCCGAATTACGTGGAATTTAACTTGGCGCCAATTTTGGTGATATCGAATCTTTTATACGAATGATACATGTTATTATAAGAATATCCTTGAAGAAAAATTAAAACTACTATTAATTGAGTTGGATACTTACAAGGGAACCTCTCGAGGTGACAAATTCTGATTTTAATGAAACTTCGTGAACGTGTAATTTACATAAAGAGATGAATTTAGAAAATATCAGTTGAAGCCCAAAAATGGTTTGAATGGGTGAAATCACCCCTAACGTATATAGCGGTTTTCAGCTTTTTCCGTTATATCTCGAAAAATATTTGAGATATAAAAAAATGTTTTATACAAAAGTTTTACAATAAAATTACCTCTATTTACTCACGTCAATGATATTTTTTTAGAATAATTATTTTACAATTTTTTTTCGAAAATTTTGACAAAAAATTGGTAAATAATTGTTCCGAAAACGCGAATAAATACAGCTGATATATATATATATATTTTTTTTTGTTGTAAAACTTTTGTATAAAACATTTTTTTATATCTCAAATATTTTTCGAGATATAACGGAAAAAGCTGAAAACCGCTATATACGTTAGGGGTGATTTCACCCATTCAAACCATTTTTGGGCTTCAACTGATATTTTCTAAATTCATCTCTTTATGTAGGCTACAAGTTCACATAGTTTCATTAAAATCAGAATTTGTCACCTCGAGAGGTTCCCTTGTTATTATACAGAAAGGGCCGTTTTCACCAACTCGATTAAGCCGAATCGGTGATTAACTGTCAATCATGGGTGGTCAATTCTACTAAATAGCAAAAACAATTAGTCAGTTCCACGGTCAATTAATAGCGTATTTCACTGGCAGAGCTGTTGGTACATTAACCTAATCTGACTGTAAAAGTGAGAGATCTCAGTTAATAAAATACCCAATGTACATTTTATCAAATATCACAATAAAATATATTAAGGATTTCGTGGTTTAATTTATTTCTATATTTTTATTAAACATACATTTTTATGTCGATTTGTGTACAACAGCTTTAATGCGCACTGAGTGCGCACCGATTCTGTCAGTGAAATACGCTATAAGTAAATGGCGTTGGTGAAACCGGCCCAAATGATCCTTCACGAAAAGCACGCATGCTTAGCGCTTTTTTTACCTTTTTTAAAAAAGGTAAGTTTGTATAAATAACATATAATATACTCAGTAAGTCGGATTGCCTATCTGTCTATGGGCAGGAGCACGCGTTACTGGTATTGCAGAATATGATTCAATCGGAAGTCTGCCGGGGAATGAGATAAGAGAAATTAAATTTTATTTTGATATAGTGTAAAATTGAATAATAACATATAAAATACCATGGTATTTAATAATATAAATGACATTTAATACATATTTAAAAATATATAATTATAAATATTTGTAATTATATTTTTTTAATTTTATTATTGAACTGTATATTATGGGCAGAGGCATGCTTTACTAGTAATGCAGAATAAGATTAGACAAGAGAAATTGAATTTTACATACTAATATACTATAAAGATCAATAATAAGATTTAAAAAATATAATTACAAATATTTGTAGTTATATATTTTTAAATATGTATTAAATGTCATTTATATTATTAAATACATATTTTATATAATATTATTAAATTTTACACTATATCGGAATAAAATTTAATTTCTTTTGTCTCCCAATAACGCTCCTGCCCATAGGCAGATAGGCAATCTTGTATTTGTTGTGTGTCTTACTAAGTATATTATATAATCTACAAAATAAAATAGATTATATATCATAAGTCTCGACTGTTTGTCGTCGTGTGTACCCACAATGTCGATCTCCTTAGCATTTTCTGAAAAGAATAAAGTGTTAATATGATAAAAATAACACAATATACGATTTAATCAAATTTATACAATTTATTGACAATAGACTCATGTTTACCTATTAATCTTCTCGGATCCATTACTTTAAACGTAAAACTATTTAACTGATCATACGAATTACGATGTCATCTATGTTCAGTTTCAGGAGTAAACTTGGTAAGAAAACATAACAAAGCTTTTAAATATTTTTTCTCTCTCAAACGAAACGAGTAATAATTAGCAACCGTCTACTAAGTTAACGCTATCTCAGACATATTCCTAAATGAGTGCTCTACAAAAATTAAATTATCCACCGTTTGCAGTTTTTACTTTTTATTTAAAACAATTACCTGTACAACTCATTTAAATTGCTGTTCAACATAATGTCGTCAAAAATACAAATGCGATTGCAATTCTTTCTTAGGCAAACGAGAAGATGCTTCAATAACACAGGCCTGCATGGTTTTGTTGATTGGGATTTAACTATGTTTTCTTACGTAATTTTTCGCGCTGAATCTGAATCCGGCGGCAGAATTGCTCTACCACGTCAGGTTTTTGAGAAAAGTAAGGTTAAAGGTATCAAAATTGACGTTTTTTGACATATTTGTGATTTTTTTGCTAGCAAAGTAAATTTTTTTTCTACTTCCGTTTACGCCATCTGAAAGTGTCAACATTTATTATTTTTTTTAACGCCGTACGTTTTTTTTTCACCGAGATAATCTCTGTGTAGTCACACAAAGAAAAACATTTTTGACACAAAATGTTTGTGTGATTCCGCAGAGATTAACTATGTTTTCTTACGTAATTTTTCGCGTCGAGATTTCTCGAAATCTCAACGTGATAGAGCAATTCTGCAGCCGGATTCGGATTCAGCGCGAAAAATTACGTAAGAAAACATAGTTAATCTCTGCGGAATCACACAAACATTTTGTGTCAAAAATGTTTTTCTTTGTGTGACTACACAGAGATTATCTCGGTGAAAAAAAAACGTACGGCGTTAAAAAAAATATATTTTGAAGATAAATGTTGACATTTTCAGATGGCGTAAACGAAAGTAGAAAAAAAATTTACTTTGCTAGCAAAAAAATCTCAAATATGTCAAAAAACGTCAATTTTGACACCTTTAACCTCACTTTTCTCAAAAACCTGACGTGATAGAGCAATTCTGCCGCCGGATTCGGATTCAGCGCGAAAAATTACGTAAGAAAACATAGTTAAATCCCAATCACCTTTCAACACTTCCAATTTTGCAGGCCTGTGTAATCGGTCTTAAAGTATGATTCAAATTAATACAGTTGCTATACCAAACTGGTCCAGCTTTCAAAAATAAAGTTTTTAGTAGTTTAGTCAGTTGAGGTAAAGTCGACGAGTCGCACCAATTTTCAATAATACCTGAAAATGAATTTCGTAAAAAAGTCCTCATACATAATAATAATTAGATAATAATATTACTTGTGTTTATTACATATAATACTTCAAAATGGATATGCAATAGCTCCTGACAGACTTGGGAAATTGTTCGTTGCAGTTAAACAGAGATGTAAATTTGACAATACGTGAATTTGACAAAGTCCCAAATTTTGTTCCAAACATTCTTCCGTAAATTCCACCGTTTGAGAAAAATCTTTTTGACGTTTTCTGGATTCATTAATAAGAAGCTTTACTTTACCACGAAGAAACCTCGACAAGAAATTTGTCATATATGCATTATGAAACATATCTTTAAACCAACGCTTCATACGTTTAATGTTACAATCATCCTGATCTAACGTATCAATTGTATTCCACAATAATTACATAATTACAATATTTTTCAATAATGCACCTGTTTCGCTCAAAATTGTAATCTCTGTGTAACTCAACTTTCTCATCTGGACATACTTCGAGCCAAATATCAGATTAGTGGCATCACTAAATTCTATAGATAAGGTTTCTTTCTCACAATTATCTATCGAGATTACGTCTTCGTCGAGATTCACAAACGGAGGCATAATCGATCGTGTACCTGTATAAAGTTTCCTGTAGTTAACAAAAATTAAAGGTAAATAAATTACCTCTGTGAAGCTGGCCCCACTTTTTT